>NW_011499913.1:458039-519117 GCF_000495115.2 Populus euphratica
AAAAAAAAACACTTTCCTGAAAACCAAGCTAAATTTTTCTTTGACTGAAAAGTATTTTCAGTTAACCAGAAAATGTTGTTCGTTTATCAACTTTTTTAATAACAAATAAATATAAAAAAATTTAAAAAATAATTTCTCAAAAACTACTTTTTAAAAAATAAACATGCCGTAAATCCATTTTGAGTTACTCACCAAAGCGTTCATGGCCCCAGCCTTTTTGTGGTGATTAAATCCAGGTCTCTTTTCTCTGGAAACATATACCAGACGTGGTAATTCATTTCCGTCTGTATCATGCCCTCCACTTTGGCCTAGGAAAACCTATGAAGCATTGAGAAAATTTGTTTATTCAAGAATTGAATCACTATCATACGAGCATTAAACGAGGATCAATATTCACATACCTGAATCATTCCAGGGTGATCACGAACATTATTCCCAGGCCATGGAGTACCATCCTGCATTGTCCATCCATCTTCCGGGACCTTATGTGCCTTCGCAACCAAAGCATTGATCCGAACCTTAAACTCTTCATACTCTCTCTGCAGTTGGAATAAGTAAAAGGGTCACTTTAAAAACTGGAAAACAAAGATGAAAGGGGGGAGAGTGAGAAAGAGGCACAAGAAAATAAAATCTTTGATTGAAGCCTAATCACCTTCATTGCTCTTCTTTCCTTAACAAATGAAGCATCAACCCTATCTTTGAGATAATCTATCTTTTGAGCAAAATAGAACTCGGGTGCCCGAGGTTCAATGCTAAATTTCTTACAGAAGGGGACCCATTTCTTTGCAAATTCAGATGTTTCTGACAATGCCTCAAATGTCAGCATAGCAGCACCGTCATCAGAAACATAACATGAAATCTTGTCAACAGGGTAATCCACTGCAAGAATGGACAGAACTGTGTTTGCTGTCACCAGAGGGGGCTCTTTTAATGGATCAACTGTACTTACGTATATGTCAACTGGAGAAAGCTGAGAAGGTTGGCCTTCCTTCTCATACCTGACAAACAAGTTAGGGCCATGAGTTCACCTAATGTCTTGCCAATAGTTTAGTTGTAGGAACCAAAGCACATGGCAGATTTCTTACCTCAGAGATAATCTATCCAGATAAGTTTCCCTGTCAATAGGGAGCCACTTTGGGAATTGATCAAGTATCCATGAAACAGCAAACCAAATCTCACAGATCACAGATATGAGCCACAACGCAAACGCATCATTCACAGGGTGTGTGACTCGATAATGGAAAAAGAACCCAAGAACTACGAGTCGAATAATGATGATCATTCGGTAAGGATTGATTTGACTGGACGGAATAGGCAACTTTCGCGATAGTGGTTGCCTTGCCTCATCCATTCTGATCCACAAGGAATAATTTTTATTTCCATAATCAGTAATTTTTATGATATCTTAAGTTTAATAATAAGCTAAGAGTGGGAATTCAAGCGGGAGAAGAGAGAGAAGAAACTAAGAGAAATTGCCACCATTATTCCACTACAGTCTATAATACCTGCCAACATTCCAGCATGAAGACTCATGTTTAAAACTTATATACTTACAGTGAAGAATGCACTATTGTTTTACATACAATTAAATTTCCTCAAAAAACTAGATTAAAGCTCTTAGGCATAAGGAGAGACATGGAAAAACAGAATTCGTGATTGCGTAATCGAATCATTTAGCAGAAAGAGAAACTAATGGTAAGTGTAATAATCAGTAAATCATGCAAGTAATCTGGAAATAAGAAGAATAAAAAAGCTTAAAGACAATTAATTATGCAAGGAATTATAAAGAAAGGTCGGTACTAAGGCGTACAATGGGAGATCGGGGTCATCATCATCATAGTCTCCATTTTCACGCTTCATTATCTGCAGTTTGTCCTGTTTTTGCTTCCAGCTCTCCATCCTTTCCTTCCAAGCAATACTTCCATAACCATAAGCAGCCAAGTCCTTGGAAGGATCCAACGATCTTGGTTGTGCTGCAGCAGCCAATCGCCCTTTAATTTACAAGGAGAGAAAAGAAAGAAAGAAAAGCCAAGATCCCCCAATTTGCCTAAACTATTGGCTGAATAGGAATAATTACCAGGAAGAGAAGAATCTGAAAAGGGAAGGGGGTGAATCCTTTTCCCGTCACCACCGACAGAAGCCATGTATGAAGGGACCAAAGCATGTTGTTCAGGAGGAATGTCATCAACCTGCAAGTCATGAAGGGTCATTATTTCATTACAAAGTTTGGAAAGCCTTAAGACAGAACAGGAAGCAGAGCTAAGTACCATTTGACCATTAGTAAGGAGAGGGACTTGGGGCAAAGGATGATGAAGGTCGTGAGGTAAATCGGGATCGTAGTGAAGCATAGATTCAGGTCCACCACGGTGCTGCATATCATGTCTGTTGCTATTCCTTCCATCGAAATTGAACTCATTTTCCAAATCATCAGTGCCATCTTCTTCTTCATCCCCATGGACTCTTGCACATCCTTTGAGACGCTTGAATCTGGTCTTGCATTGAGGGCAGACTTGATTTCCTTCTTTACGCTCATACTCATAACAAGTTCTACAGATGGGGAAGGCACACTCATTGCAGGCCACGAATAGCTCTCCATCCACCGTTAGCCCTACATCGTCTCCACATATGTGGCATATCTGCCTACTCACTCTCTCTAACGATCTCGGCTGCAAACAAATAAACAAGTAAAATGTGGAATTAAGACAAGATAAGTTGGCATAAGAAGTAGAAGAGTATTTACAGAAAACTAGCTGCTTACAGCGAATTCTCCATCGCGACGGATAACAACAAGTTCATTCCTGTTGTGAGAGCCGGCCACCAAGCCTGCACTCACTTCCATTGCAGAATATGACGGTCTCAGAGCTGTCGACAGCAATGTAACTTTTCCTTTTCTGTTCTTCTTTATTTATGATGCTAAGAGAGAGACAATCAAACTGCCACTCATCTTTCTTCCTTTCCCTTCTGTTTCAACCATCAACAGTCAAGCAATTAATTCAAAACTCCCCCCTCAATCAAATCACAAACAAGTCTCAAAATTACTTTTCTTAATTTTATTCCATAAATAAATATCCTCAGGCACTTCAATTAATTGATTTACCAGTCCTAATACATGCCAAAGTTAAAGCAAAAAAGGTAAACTTCTCAACCACACAAAGGAACCCACATCAAGAAAACGATTCACTTCCAAGAAAATGTGGAGTCTTGTCAAGATTTTGATTCCTTATCAAGACATGGTTTCAAGCAGTGGAAGTTTTGAAATTCTGTTTTGCTAAAACAAGAAACTTAGTGGGCAATGGAGGCCAGTTAGTTACCTTTTTCTTTTACTTAAAACAGTATAATTCCCATTTTCTTGCTGTATTAGGAGATTTAAATTGAAAACCAGACAACAAGGACAAGACAAGGCAAAGGCTATCCTTTATGGCCCTCTCAACTCCTCCATATCCTTACAGCAACCTAGTGGGAGCCAGGGAGCTTTCCGAAGTAGTGTCGGTAAGGAGACGTGGATAGTTTTTTCGGTGTACAAAAGAGTGGTAATCAATGGTAACAACTAGATGGAGGAGTAGACAGTGATGCATTACCATGCAATGCTACAGACATGCACCGACAGTCCTCTAAAGTCTAGGGTAAATTTAGAACACGGCTGGCTTTGTCTGGATCTACCTAAAGCTAAACAATCTTCTTCGTAGAATAAATAGTTCCATGAAGACTTTTTCTTGATTGGTCCTGCAATAAACAAGTCCTGCAACAACATTGATCAATCATTGGATTAGTTACAAATCAGTCCCCAATTTATGTATTCATTGACATATCGGTGTTTTTACCTTTAAATCTTATCAATTTAGGAAAAACTTGATATACAAACAAATTCATGCTTCATCGGTTTTGACGTTATGTTATGTTCAATGATAGAACACTTTCAGAAGAAAGTCTAAATAGAACATTTAGCATTTCCTAAACATGTTATTATTAATATCACGATTTATGAAACTATATCTATGAGTGGTAAATATTAGGAAGAGTTCTATAAAAAACAATTTTAATTGAAATGAAAGTTTTTATTTTTTCATGTCAGTCATTGTATATCATAATGTATTATTAATCAATCAATGTATTTCGTTATACAAAATAAAATAAAAAAACATCAAATAGACATAATTTATTCTGTCAATGAATAAGAAATTAAGCATCTTTTTTATAGCCATATACTTCCAGTATAACACTAAAACACGAGTGATTTTTATAAACTGCAAGATGTATAACCATTTCTCCTAATTTTAAGACAATGTAATATTGCAAAAAACCTTCTATATTTATCGATGAATATTGCAATAAAAAAAACAAAAAAAAACATAACATTGAATGTGATTCGATAATATATTTATATTCACAAGAACAAAGAGGGTTATTATTTTTATCATGTCAAAATAGAATTACATGATACATATTTACAATAAATTTTAAATTGTTCAAGAAATCCTCACTGTTCAAAGAGTATTAATAATTTCTATCAATGCTCCTTTATTATACCATTATTCTTCACCAACAACAAAACATGAAATAAATCTCAGAGAAAAATGTCGTTGTTTCACTTTATTAAATATGCTTCACTCTATTCTAGCATCTATCTATGAGACTAAGAAAGAATACATTAAGCAAAAGGACATTAAGCACAAATGCAATTTTTTTTCATAGCCGTATACTTGTAATACAACACTATACTATTATTACACAAGTAAAACTGTACCATGCCAAGGCTAGATGGATTAGAACCCTACATTCGCTCTATTTACCGAAAACAACTGATCTTCAACATCTTCTCCATCTTCTTATTCACGCTACTGGTAAAAGGGAGAGTTTGGATGTCAAGATCAAGATAGAAAAGGATATGAAATATCTGGTATCAGGAGACCAGCAGTAGCCATATGTGTGTGTGTGTGTAGCACTATAACATTGTTACATGAGTGATTTCCATAAACTCGATTTCTTGCAAGTTTGTATAACCAATTCTCCTAACGATAGTGTGAACTCTGACACTGACATATGAGCGAATACGTTAAGCAAAAGAGACATCAAAGAGAAAGTAACAAGATTTTAAAGATGATTGGGGACTTGTTTATTAAAAAACTATGCAAGTGAAGGACTGAGTTAATATATATATATATATATATATATATATATATTCCCTTAATCATTTGATCTCTCCTCCAGCTAGCACCTTGGGCCCTCACTTCTGTCCATAATTAATATCGTCGGACTTGGCATTTCTTTGAAGTATTTAAACAGCAAAATAAAAAAATAAAATCCAACTACGGTTCAACTGAGGTGGCTTGATGCACTCAGCCCAACAGAAGGCTGGAGGCATCTTTAGCCGGCCCCATTTTTAGTTAGAGAAAAAATACAATAAAGGGGCGGGAAAATAAACAAGAGAGAGACATCCGGGATCTGTCCTGTGCATGCACTCACTGGAGGCCAGTGAGTCAACCTGATCACTCGAAGATGACAGTGTCTTACTTGTCATCAAGGGTAAAAGATTTTGCAAGTTTTCACTTGCGTTTGGTAGAAGTTATACAAAAAGACGTTGTCAATACCTAACTCCAAAAGGTGAGCTGGAGGCTTATCTTGCAGTCTCGTATATAGTTGTTAAATTCTATATATATATAATTGCAGGAGTGATTCATGCAAATGACTTCATTGTCTCTTGTAATTGTTGGCTATATTCTATTTTGTTTTCAGAGCCTAATCTTGGACATGTTTCGGGTTTGTCACCATGCCTAAGCATTGTCTACCTCGGCCTCGTCGTTAGGAACAGTTTGCAACTTTGACCAACGAGAGACGCCAGGAGGGTAATCAAGCGAGAATGCCGAAACCACATTTACAAGACTTTTCACAATAATTATTAAACTAAATTGGATCGAATGAGGTGATGATCCGAGAAATTCTTAACCTGCAACTTGATCTTTATTAAGTTTTAAGTTAAATTGAAAAAAAAAACTATGTAAAACTTAGTTAAACTAAGTTTTTTAGTGATTTAATTGATTTAGTCGAACTTCATCAAAATTCGACTAGGTTAACACTAATGAATTACTGTAAAAAACAAAATAAAATCATATCATTTTAATAAAATAAATAACAAAGATTAACATGATACCCTACAAGTTTATCCAAAAATTCAAATAATTTTTAAACTAATCCCTAAACTTAATGATTAACTCGTTGATGAGCCAGAGTTTAATTTTTAAAAAACAAAATTTGAGCTTTATTGGTCACCCAGGCGACCAACATGGTCACCCATTTAGGCAACCACTAAGGTTGCCTATTGCCTATTTTTTTCTATATATATCTCTATGTTTAATTTTATGAACCATCATCATATGATAATATAACACGCAACACACATTCTTGTATGCGTAAAACATGCACTATATTTTATCACCAATAGTTATTCTTTTGCTATGTTAACTACTACTTTACGTGAAGGCCAATAAAAATAAATATACTCTGTATATTGACACGCTAATTTCTTTTTCAATCATGTACCAAGAACAAAACTCAAGTTCGTGCTAACCAATAAGCTATCTTGATTGACCAATGATATGATTTTCTCCTCCATGAAGAAATTCTAATCTAGATATATAAGTTAAATCCAAATATAAGCACATCATGTATTTATTTTTATTTTTCTATTATTGTTTTCTTTTTTTTCACAAATATTAATATCAGAGAGTTTCTGTTGATTTTTTATGGCTTTATTAATCGCGCTGTGTATGAAAATTAAATAAAAATCTAGTTAATTTCCTTTCACTTTTTACCAAAACAAAAAACTCTTTTCATTATAAGATTCTAGTATAAAAGATTCTAAGTTAGTAGATACTGAATTAATTTATCAGACTAAGCAAAATTTAATATCACTGAGTTTTATATATATTGCCTGACAGGTACTCCAAATCTTCTAGTTAAAAAAGAAAAAAAAATTACAACTATAACATTGGCAATTATATCTCTTGACTTTGTTATTCAAAATGTGAGCTAGTGACGTTCTTTGCTAGTCGTACCTCCATGAACATATCGACAAGTCTACCATGTTGCTTTAGCAAATTCTGTATGGGGCATCGTAATTATGGATCGATAAATGTTCAAACAAGCCTAAATCTAAGAACATGGACATGGATAGATACCCCTCTCTCTCTCTCTATATATATATATATGTATATACATATTTGTGTATATATATATATATATGTATATGTATATGTTGTGAGTTGTGATGGTTATGGCAAAAACAAGGCTTAAATATTGTTGGTGCTCCTCCTAAAACCTTCACGTATTTTTAGTTTTTTAAGCAAGATTATACTTGAAGAATCACAAGATTTTCATAAATAAATATTTTTATTTCCGGACTACTGGGAAAAAAAGAGGGGGGGGGGATTCTAGCAATATATTTTTTTATTCGGAAACTTGGGGGCTCAATAACATTCTTAAGAAACCCAATAGGCTAGAGGAAACAAAATAGATTTTACCGGTTGCAATTAAAAAAAATGTATAATTACTTTTCTCTTTCAAAAATATTAAATTCCACTAAAAAAAAACTTGGTTTCACCAACATGTTAATCTGAAAACTTATTAGGTAGAACTTAATTTTAATTAAATTAAAAAAATATATAGATTTCACCGAGTTTTTTTTAATAATTTGGTTGATTCAACAAAAATTTTTCAAAATCTAACCGGATTAATATCAATAAAATATTTTTAAAATAAAATAAAATTATTTTGATAAAAAAATTAATCAAGCAGATAACTCACAAGTTGATACTACAGCAACTCTCTTTTTTTCAGTTGAAACCATGATAAAAAGGTACATATGTACATCACACCTTCTGTTGAACCTTGAAAAGCTATTTATTATTGAAAAAAAAAAAAAAAACCCTTCATTGCCCAGAGGCTTGGACCAACGAAACCGCGGAAAGTTATGGCTAAATTGAATTATATTAAACAATTATAAGGCTTTTGTGGCCCGATATTGGGGCCTAGCTAGTCATTAATATGAGCAAAAGGCCTGAGCTGAGCCCATCAGAGTCCAGGCCCACAAATGTCTCTCGTCCTCCGCATCCAGCCATTCAGCCCATATTGCTTTATGATTTTAATTTTTTATTATCATTTCTTTCCTTTTCTCTTAGCAGCAAACGAGGGCAGGGGAAAAAAAAAAAAAAAGAGCAAGGGAAATTATTCATTTATTATTTTTAATCACAAGTAAAGCCATCCAATTCGGCCGACTCTTATGATGGATGCAAAGTTAAGGGGGATGATTGAGATTCTAATAAAAATTATTATTTTTTTATTTTTTATAATTTATTTTTAATATTAATATATTGAAATTATCTGAAAACATAGAAAAATAAAAAAAAAATTAAGTAATTTTTTAAAATTCTGATTAACTCTATTTGAATTGCATTTCTAAATAAAAACTAAATTGATATTAATTAAATTATTATAATTTTTAAGTATAATATCTCATTTAATAATTTAATTAAATTTACCTCTTTCAGAATTAAAAAAACCTAACACGAATTAAGCTATAGGTTAATAAGTTATTTAATTAATTTTTTGAATTAATTTAAGTGTATATTTAATGTTTTATTAGTTTTTATCGTTATAATTTTTAAAAATTAATAAAAATTTTAAATTTATATTTTTATCAAACCCAGTTTTTCCCACAATTCCAAAATTAAACAACTTTTAAAGTTGTAATGAGAGTAAAAACATTTCCAATTGTAAAGATAAATAAAACTTAAGTTTAATAATTATTAAAAAATATTTATTAAAAAATAAAAATAAAAATTCAATTTTTTTTATTGTAATTCTAATATTTCGTGTTAATAAGTGGAAATCCTTTTTTAACTAACAAATACTCTCTTTTTTTTCAAAATGGCAACGCCCAAAAAACCCAATTATCATGGAATTTAACTGAATCAACAAAACGATGTCGTTGCAACTTTCTCCTCGGAAATAACACTTCCCTTGACCCCTACAAGAACTGCTAAACCACAGAAGCTCACAAAAATCACAGGAACTTACACTGCAAAAGAAGCTTCAATGGCATCCTTGTTAGTCTCCATCAGTTTCCCTATGCCTCTCTCCGCCCCTAAATTCTCATTCAAGGTAAAAAAATCATTCATACCCATCTTCTTGTAAGCGACAATTGTTATATTTAGCTTATCCTTATTGAGTTTCTTTGTCATTCTATTTCATTGAGTGATCCAAGAATTGAAATTTCTTGATTGTAAGGCTCTTTATTTGAGCACTGTGAATTCTTGTTGCTATTCTTATGAAGTCGAGTAAATAATTTGGTGGGTTCTGTTTTATAAAAGAGTGTTTTTTTTTTTTTTCATAAAGGAATGAACTTTATGGAGTAAAGTAGTGCTTGAGATGGTATGGTGAGGTTGGGATGTTTATAAATTTCTGGGGTAAGAGTTGTTTTATAGTTTGATTCAGTTGGTGTTTTGGATGTGATTTAGGAAAATTATGGGTTGTCATCTTGTAGGATTAGGAGTTTGGTCGTCCTTTTGTTTCCTTTGAAGGGTTCAGTGTATGATATGGATATCTTGTCTGAAAGTGTAGAGACTGTTTTTTGGGCAAAAAAATTGATGGTTCTTTTGAAGGATACCATGAATGCGTATTGTGTGAGATGAGATGAGTTATTGTAGATTAATATTCCCATCAAATTCTTGGAATAGAATGTTGCTAACCATTGGATACAAGTATTAGTTAGTTGTTAAATGAGAAAACAGCATTGAAAGTGAACAATGTGATCATGTTTCCTTTGAGCTGCATTATGATAGGGAGAGATCTTGTAGAATAGTCCATATACAGACAAGTACTTGATGGTTCCTTGCTGCACAAAAGTGTAGAGGAGATAAATGTTTTCACTTTAGAAGTCAATTAAAAGATTTGAGATTGACAACTTTTGGCATGGAATTGTGTAAAATTATAGTTTTGTTATAGAAGCTGACTGGTGGATTGATCACACAGTCTGTGTTTTTAAATTGTTTCCACCTATTAGCCAGCATGAAAATAAATTTTCAATTCTCTTGTTGAAAACTAATAATGAGTTCCTCTTACAGTTCTGGGGTAAATGAGTATTTTACTTCTCATCTTTATGATAAGATTATATCAAATGTAAGAAATTAGACATGAAATTTGAAGTTCACGTTTGTCTTAAAGTTTGGTTTGAACCAATAGTCAACATCATAGGTTAATTCATAGAAATGCTGACTTTTTATATATCTGGTTGCATGTTCAAGACTGTAACTGCTTGCAAAAATGAGCCTATGTCAGTGTAGAGTTGCTGTTTCATGGTGATTTAGATTCTTCCTGCCAACCACTAGTAATGGTTTATGCATAATATCCATCACTTACCACATCATGAGTTGGTAACCTTTCCCCAACTATTATTATTTAATTTGTATTATCACGTTGTGCTCCCCAAGTTCTTGACTTGAGTTAATAAGTTTGTGTTTTGATTTGGGACTGTTTTGTGACTGGTTTCCCAGGAATTACAACTAAGGAAATCAGCTGTTACTAGACTTTCAGGCCAAGCAACATCTGGGACAGGTATATTAATGTCACGCCATCTACCAAAAAAGAGTTGAAGCAAGATTATTTATTACCATTTTTGCCTGTGATGGGAACATAAGCTTGCGAAAATAAGTAACTGTTAGAGCATAACATGTTGAGTTGAATTAGAAGTGCACCATGGATTGTGGGTTTGGAAGAGTTAGACTATGTAATGAAAACTTCTATTTAAAGTAAAAAAAGATAAGGAAAGGAAAAGGGAGAAGTTCACTGGTAATGCTAACAGATAATGCATAAGAAACGTGAAGACCTGCCTTCTACTTGCTCTCTTATATGACTTCAAATTTTGTTTACAGCAACGAACCTTTTGGTCCCTTGCAACGCAACTGGAGAGATACTTTCTGCGAATCAGAGCTGCGGTGGATGTCTAGCAACTCCCATCAACCATTTTTACCGACTTGTTTCTAGTTGTATGCATGTAAGTTCTTGTACTCACAAAATAATAACTGGTTATTGGGTAGGGCCAGATATAGATGATGGTTGGGGATTTGTAGAAGGTTTCGTTAATCAAATTACTTGATTTTATTTTATCATGAATGATCTGACTGGCTCATTTTTCTTGTACTGTGTAGACTTTGATGTTGAAGTGAATATCAGAAATTTTAGAGAATGATGGATTTCTTTTTATAATTGGACCAAAGTAAAATATTAATGAAATCTTTAGTTTTCCTTGATAAACATTTTTTATCATATATATGAGCTCCTCTCAAATGTTAGGATGATTTCTTGGAAGGAGCCATGGACTTCCAGAGAAAGAACAAAGCTTGCTTACTCACTTACCATGATATTATGTTTTATGCTCTTGGTAGAGTCGATGGTGGAGGGTTTTAACGATAGCTATTTGTTTCTGTCAGAGCTACATTATAACAGCATCATTTTCTTAGCACTTATATTGCAGAAGTGTTGGCATGTCATGCTATGCATGGAATAATTTAAGCCCATTGTCATTGCTGAATGGCATTGGTGCATTTTGGCTTGCATCAAATTAGTTCCTGGTACGATTGAGGATTAAGGTGAGGACTTTTTTTCAAACTTGAAAGACCAATGCAGCTCTTGAATTTTTTAGTCTTAGGGCTTGTAACAATTTGTTGCGCTTGCCTGTGGCAAGCTGTTGCATTGCAAATGGACAACTCATGATTCTATTACCATATCTTAGAGAATAATATAAATTATATTCCAGGACCTCATCTAACAACTTAAGTTATTGGATTGAGATGGTTTTTTGACATGGTATCAGAGTCTTGATGACCAAACGGTTACGAGTTTGAATTTTATCATTGAATTTTATCATCTTCATTTATTTAATAAAAATTAAGCACAAGATAATATAGGTCTGTGCAGGTTTTAAGCCCAAAAAACTTTCACTTGAAAGGATGTGTTAGAGAATAACATAAATTGTATTCTAGAACCTCGGTTAAGATGGTTCTTTGACACCATCTATCCTATAAAATTGGTGCACAAAACGTGGTCCAATACTTGTTCTGTTTAGTTTAATTCGGATCCTATGTTGCCAAGTGCTTTCTAGCGCGCAATGCAAGCAACCAGATTATGAAACCCAATGCCGAGACTCATGGTCAAAGCATGTGGAAGCAGCTTTAGTTGAAATCATTCTTTCAAGAATGCCATAATTAGTTGCCTAATATTGCATTGACATAGTTGGTCCTAGAGTCTCGAGGCTATCAGACAATTCATTCTATCAGGAAAGCCCTTAACAGAGTTATTTGCTTCGGTATAGTTAGTACTTAGAACGTTTTCAATTAGTTTCGGCTTTTGTCTCTCATGTTGTCTCATATCATGTATGATTTCTCTCATTTTGTTGGGAAACAATTTTAAGTGGGTCTTTGCATTCCTCTCTCCCTTTTCTATTAAGCACAACTAAGATTCCATCTTTTGTCAAAACAGATGATAGTTGAGAAGTGGTCCCGAAGAGCTCAGTGAAGCTCTTGGTGGTATGTTGAAGCTTGAAACCTAACTCAATTTCATTCTAACATTAATTTATCAGGGTTCTATCATCATCTTTTTAGTACGGGGAGATTACCAATCCATTTGCTGATATAGTTAAAAATAAGCATGCTTCAGATTTTGATTGGATTTTCTCGACAAAACATGCTATGTAAAGCCTCAATAGTAGTGGTCCCGATTCTAGGGTTACGCAAACTCTGAATCTAGTACTCAAGTGATCTTTTTTAGCCCTAATTAGTTGACTAATTAATTATGCATCTGGTAACTTCACTTGCTTTCGAGAGGGAAGAATCAGAACAACGAAGGTTCAACTACATCCAGGTGGCCCTTTAGATATTTTGTTTAGCTCTAGCATTTTCAGGTCATGTATTTGCTGGTTGGACTTTGCTTGAATGGTCACGGAGAGCCCCGGGGGGCATGCAAGAGTGCTCAAAGAACCATGTGGTGCACGTTTGACTCCTATTGCTGGGGAACCCTTGAAATGCACGCAGTCTCCTCGTAACCAATTACTGATGAATGAATTTGCCACATAGGTTGGCATGCTTAATTAGCATGATTGAACATCAGGATTTACATAAATATGTGAACAAATAATGAACATTACTGGTTTTAGCAAGCTGCTGTTGCTGTCTTTTGGTCTGGTTCAGACACCGTTCTTGAGTTTTTGGATGGCTTCGTCAATTATCAAGTCTTTCCTCTCTAAGAACCTTCAGTTCCTTTGTTCAATTCAATTCGAGTTATCAAAAGAACAAAGTTAATTGTCAATGTTTTATAGTGATTGATCAGAAAATTCACAAGTTTTGAGCAGGAGCAGTACTGTTCGTCATCCTTATAAGAGCGTGAGCGCGCGCGCGAGAGAGAGAGAGATAAGAGAAACGTACGTCTGAACTGTAAAGACGAAATGAAGAAACAAAAACATTTTGATTAATGGTAAAGGGTTGAGAAGAAACTTTAGATTCCAATATATTCACATTGAAACTAAAGATTTTCCAGCAATCTGATGCACCCAACTTCCTTTCTGAAATCTATGAACAGGAAACTAGAGGGTTCTTACTCAAAAGCATCAAGAAAAAGGTTCTCTTATAGCTTGAACATTGCTTACAGTACAAATTTCAAAAATCTTTCATGTGAAGCTCGTATTTCTCGAAGTTATGAACAAGAAGCTAACTTGTCATATGTGTACAGTAATCACAGGCCTCAAGCTAGAAATTATGAGAAAATTTTAGACACCAAAAACTTTGCTACTTAAGTGAAGTATGCAATTCGAAGCATAGCTAAATATTACCTCAATGTAAAGGAGAAGTTAAGAGATAAGACGAAGAAACCGTCAGCTCAGGAGAAATATATATTAAATATTACCTCAGATTATACAGATTTGTCAAAGCTTTTTCAAGTCAAAAACTTCAAATATCAAACCTTGTCAAGAGATCTAAATCTTTATCAAGCAGGTAAATCTCCAAAATTTGTCTTCTTTGTACATCACGGTCTTCATGTTCTTCGTCTTCTCGATCTTCTTCTTCATTACTTATCATAAAGAGTGGACATTATTTCTCAGGAAGGATTTGTGAAAGAGCTGCTGTTGCCCTTATCAAGAACCCTAAATTCTACTCCGTTACTAGGAGCTTCAATTGGTTGCTTTGGCTGCTTACTTTCATGGTTGGGTTCTTCACCTTGGTCAGTGCCTGAAGCTTTATGTTGGTTGGTGGATCTCTCCCTTTCAGCCTCTCTATATTTATGCAAGTACCTTACCATAGCCTCTGCATGGTCATCAAACCCTAGAGAAATGAGAGCCCAACAGATGTCATCTCCGTTCACTGTCTTGCGGTTCTCTTTCTGACACTTATCAGATGCCTCACCAGTTACAAAACTTATGAATTCTGTCGCGCATTCTTGCATGGTTTGTTTTGCTTCTTTGGAAATCTTGGCAGTTGGTGGCAGGATTTTCTTCATCATCCGACCCACATTGGCAATAGGCAACAATCTATCTTGCTCATCATCCATTTCTTCTTAATAAGAAATTGTTCTTTGCTTTGCAAACTCTCTTGGTAATAGTTTGCATAAATATATGTGTGTATGTGTATGTGTCTCCACACAGCATGCACATGGATGCACATCGATCACTAACACGTGACATAATATAACGATGCATATAACAAATTGTTGAATTATATAGAAAAAGAATCATGTTGCAGATCGTTTGACTAAACAAGAAGTTCTTGAAAAGTTGATTTAGTTGTCTGGTAACACTATAGTTACTTTAATTTATTCAGGATTTTTTATGCTTGATTTTGGTTGTGTGTTTAGTTTTGTCAATAAGTTTTTTTATATTCTACTAATTGTTAAGTCATGTTCTTAATGGTTATATCAATTGATTAATATATCTCTTGTTATTCATAAATAAACAAATTGAATTAATGATTGTCACTAGTACAAAAGACAAGATTAAATAGAAAAAGATTCTTAGAGTAACTAATACCAAAGACTATGATTTCTTAAATTTATTTTAAAATTAAATGACAATCACGATTCTCGATATTATACATATATAAATATTCAATGTCACATAATATATATACTAAGATATAATATTAATGTTATATTTTGATACGGTTAAAATAACCATTCATAACTATTAAGATTTTAAATTAAAATTTGAAATCCATTCTTTGTTATTATAAAATTATAAAAATCATAATTATGTGTTGTTCAAATTGCATAACCTAATTCTAATTTGATTGAAAAGGAAAGAAAGAAATTAGAACACAAAAAACAAAAAAACAAAAAAAAACAACTTGATGTATATTGATTATGTAAACACCTTCAAAATTATAATTAAATCATGACATAATTTTAATCACATCTTATTACACCACAAGAAAAAACTTCTTCGTCAACTGAAGATGAGGATTAGTTTGGTCAACCTAAATATTATTAATCCTCGTAACTTTGCTAGTTCCCCAGCTGCAAAGCTGATTAGTAGCGGTCTCCCTTGCATCACCAGCGCTTTTTTTAAAATATCCATATAATCTGCAGCGCTTTCTGCTTGCAGTGCATTAGGACTGTTCATATAATACTATTTTCTGCAAATTCAAATGAGTGGACTCCGTTTGTGCACGTTTGCATGTTTCGGGATTAACCTCAGCAATACCTAAAAAGAACTGATTTTAAGCACTAGCTAGCAAGTGCTAGCGTCTGATTTACCTCAAGCTTAGGCCAGTTTTTAGGTTTCTCTCTATATGGCATCAGAGCATTTGCATCATGAGTATAATTAAACTGTTTGGTTGGTCATACTGCTAGTGGGAACTCGAAAGCTTTAGATATTGATTATAGCAAGAGGCAAGGTCAGTTAATTTAATTACTTGTAGTGAACTGAAATTAGGTTTCCAAAGGTATTGTTTAATTGATTTTTTTTTTTAAGTTTGATGGTCATGATCAGTGCCAAATCTTGAAATGGACGGTTTTTTTTATAATGGATGGTACCTTTTTTTTATGCCTGTAAATAGTTCAATGATGCACATTCTCTTTTCTTAGTGGCTATTTTATGCAAAGCTTAGTTGAATTTTGTTAGTAAATAGTTGTTTAGGCATAATATTATGTGAATCGAATCAAGTTCATTTCTTTTTAGGCATATTCGCGTTTCTTATATTAGGTCTATTTAATATAAGTTTAACCCTGTTTAAAAATATAATTGTGGTTATTTTTCAAAATATTTCTTATTAAAAAATATATTAAAATAATATATTTTAAAAATTATTTTTGATATAAGCATATTAAAATGATCTAAAAAAATCATTATTTATGTGAACTCTAAACAATGTTCATGTATAGAGCTTCGAAAATATCTCTTGTTGTATAGGAAACATCTCATTTATACTTTCTGTACGTATATAAGCTTAAAACGTCTTCCATATTCTATCTACTTACATTGCTGAGATTTGCTTTATGCATCATTATTTCAGGTTTCAATCAAAAGGGTTGGCTGAAAAAAAGAAAATTTTCATGATTATGATGGATGACGACTAGCTTAAAAACGGACAAAATGAGATCAACTTAATTTATGTGTGAAAGATAACGTGGGAATAAATGCCTTAATTGTTAAAGAAAAAGAAAAATATAGCCTGCAGGACCACACATAGTCTCTATGACTTTTGTATATTATGTTCAACCTATTGGCAAATGACTATTTGAATCACTCATCGAAGTTGATAAATTGAAAACTTGCTCAATAATCAACCTACATGCTACCGGAGAATTCGGAAAAAGTAACGGGAAACAACGAGTTAGTTTTTGACGATAGTATTTTTATCGATGTGTAAAATATCAATGAAATTTATTTTTATTGAATGACAGAATATTTTATCGATATATATTTTATAATTTGATAGTGAGATAACTAGTAACCTCTTGATGCTAACTATTTGAGGTTTTGTTTATTGAATCTTAATTTTGCTCAACTTTATGACTTGGAAGAACATTTTTGATAGGGTTTGGAGATATTTCTTTGAAAATCTATTTAGGGTTTGTAACTCTTTTAGGGTTTCCATGAAGGACCACAGAAACAGATAAACAAGTGGCTACACGCACTAAATCCATACAATGAAGTAATGATCCGTAAACCCTAGCAAGATATTTGGAAGTCATTTCTTTATACAAGGAATTGGAATACCTCTTGTGTTGGCCATAAATAACTTTGTTTAGATTCCTTTCTTTTTGGTACCTTAATTACCCAAATGGGCATCTCATGTGGTCTTGTTCTCGTTCCTTTTCTTTTCTTTTCGGTCTAAGCCATAGTACCAATTTGAAGTATCTTTTTTATAGTTTAAAGAATGACTTTGGTGTATTGAATAAAAAAATCGCTGCCTTCTTGGGGAATCAGTATCCTTTCACCCTCTCCTTTCATAAGGAAAAAAAATAATCCTTTCAACCCTAATTAATCTCTTGTAAAAGTTTGAGAAATTAATTAAATGCATAGTGGATAGGAATAACACCCTTTTTTATTTGTTAAAGTTTTTCGTATCATAAGTGCATGCAGGAAGGTAGGAGACTTGTTGAAGACAGCATTATTCTTTTTGCCCAACTAGACCTTCCTTTTGTTAATTAAAGTTGGTACTCTTGAGTTAACTAGCTTGTATATCATGATTATATCCATTTCTCTAGCTACTTCGATCAAAAACAACGTACCCACATCAAATTTAAAGTTTGTAAGATTGAAATTCGTGTGTTTGGCTAGCTAGGTAACCTGTTCATGTTCTATTCAACCAGCACACAAGGATTTCCTCATGCATCTTATTCAATTAATCAAATTAAACACCATTACCTCTTTTACTCGAGGCTAATTTGCGAGGAATTGAAAGGACATAAATTAATTATTTATGACCAAAGAATAACTTCATAGAGCAACGAATGATTACCATCAACAAGAGGCTGAGATAGAAAAAACATGTTTTCCATGTATTTATTGTCTTAAAATCACTTTTAAAAATTCATTATATCATGGATATATTTCTTTTATATTTTTATTTATCGGTAGGGCGGAATGAATTTCAGCATGCCGAGAGCATTACTCTTTTCCAAATTATATATCTTTTATGGAAAAGTTAAAATTAAACTTAAATTGTTTGTCTTCCTGGCACTGGTTAAAACTTTCTGAATGAATGGAGAATATATTCACTGATAGGAAATTGGAAGCAATGTTGGGTTTGGTATGATATTTTATGCAGCCAAATCCAAGCAACACCATGTATATATTTGTGATTAGACGTGGAAGTTTAGCTTCTTCTCTTTCTCTTTCTCTCTGTTTTTTTTTGTGAATATATATTGAGCTTAACCTTGCTGAGACAAATTCGTATTTGATATTGTAGTGTAAAGTGTTTTTTTTTAATATTTATTTTTAAAATATATTAAAATAATATTTTTTTATATTGTTAGTTATTTAAATTAGCATATCAAAATAATAATAAAATACTAATTTTAAAAAAATAAAAAATGTAGAAAAAGACCACACTCACAAACAATGATCAAGTCATAAGCTTAACCTTGTATCGTTGATAAATTAAATCTTCACAATTATCCTCTCCGAGATAATGATTACCCAAATTATATTTCTCATATTCAAGCCATGGCCACAAAAGCATAGTTGCTAGTTAGGGTGCCTAATACACGAAAAGAATAATAATCAGGCGGTCATAGCCTAATGTTTGTATATCTAATAGTTTCTTTTAACTATAATTTATTTGATTATTATGTAATAGTAGAGGGTTATCCCCATCGTCCTGCTTAAGGTCTCAAAAAAAAAAAAAAGGAGTCGGAGGAAAAGAGAGCAATGTTTGGACCTGGGCTCATTTCAAATTGTTGAAGGGCTCTAACATTCAAGCTAGTTTTTGGACTCAAGACAAGCCATTGAAGAATTGTTAGTGTTCAAGAAAGAGCATCTAAGCCTAAAGTTTGTAAAGAATGCGTCAGCCCATTATGGCTAAATGCATGCTGGGCGAGCTTAGCATTGTTAATTGAATGGGGCTAATTGTTTTTGTATTATGATCCTATAAGGAGGGACTATACTGATTATTTTCAAAACTTTTGGGGACTAACTTGCAATTGACTGGAGATATGCAGGTAGAAACCTAACTTGCAATTGTTGAAGGGCTCTAATATTCAAGCTAGTTTTTTGCTCTTTAATTGCCAAAACTTAAGCTATGGTGGTGTATATTACTATTTGAGTAATTAAACTATATTTCGAATTATTATATGTATCCCTATTTAAGAACTATCTAAGAAACTGGAATCAAGAGCAAAACAATCCAATTGAAGACATTTCGTCAAGTTCACCTTATACTCTTCACATTTCATCGATTTAACTTAATTTGATTAAAATGTAAACAAGTTAAACATCGTTTTTATGCATTAAAATATTTACCTTATAATCTCACTTGTTTTTTTTTTCTTTCCTTTTCTTTTCTTAACATATATAGTTATTATTTATTAGATTGCTTGTTTTGGTTTTAGCAATTCTATAGTTTTTATGATGCAAAAGAGGCGAAGGTTAGTAAGATTTGTTACAAATTTGTGTAAATAAAACACTAAAATGTTTAAGAAATCCCAATAAAATCAAAGTAAATAAGAACAAAACATACCCCAGATAAGAATTTGAAAAGACAAGATTGAACACAGAGCTGGACCTCTCCTCCTTAATTCCGCGACTTTCCTAAAATCCACAGATATTCAAACTCCCTTCCCTCACTAGAGACACCTTTTCTCTCCCTAGAATTCGATGAGCATCTCCGAGCTGTGCTTGAAGTACTGTAACTAAAGGAGCTTTATAGCTGGAAAATCGTAAACCTTAAGCATATACAACACTTCACAGCCAAATTGCGAGTTAATCACTACTTAAGAAATGCAGGAATCTCGTTATGAACATGAAAATCCAGGGAAGATCAATGGAAATATACATGTGATTCTATTTGTTCTAGTTCAACATAATTTATAGTCTATAGATTAATTAATATGCATTTATATTTATTTATAGACCGTCCAAAAACGACTAGTATTGAAGCGTTGACTATGATATTTTAATTCTCAATGAACATGGTCAGCTCCCATTGCGGCAACATGATGGCCGTCAATATTGTTTTTTTTTTTTTTTTTCGTCTGCCAACGAAAAGTAAATGTGGGGATATGGCGATTTGGCCCCCCTTTGAGAATATCCACCTCGTTCATCCAATATATATATATATAACAGGTACAATGAGTTAACTCGTGGAACGGAAACCTGGTTCATGATGAGAGGAAGATTAATTTAACCATGATAAACTTTAATTATCGTACAACTACTATAGCCAGTTAATTTAATGATAAGTTATCTGCTTGGATAATTTATAATTTTAAGAGCATGTAATCATATATATTAACATAATATATTAAGAAGGATTCGATAAATTCTATTGGACAAGGAATTCAAGATTTGAATATAAAAGATTTAAGGAAAAAACATATTTTATTCGCTATAAAACTATTTATTTTTATAATTATAATGTGATTAGCATTGCGATTAAATAATATCTAATTAACCTGGCCCAAGGTTTTGTAGCCAACAGAATCATGCATGCCATGTCCTGCGGTGAATGGCTGCCGAAGAAACTTGTTCGAGTAGTTCTCTTTATTGGTAGCTTTTTAAATTAAAGTGCTATCTATAGATAGTACATAACGAGGAAAATATTATATTCTTTTGAAGGGAAATAATTTTTTTAAATATGTTATACGTTAATCAAAACTAATTATTTTCAAAATAATTCTAATATATATATATATATATATATTAAGAAAATAAATTCTTTTAAATGTATTCAAATTTAAAAACATGAAAAATAAATGTCATCATTGGCCCCATTTAGCTCTTGAATTAATTAATAAAGCTCGATGGAAGGAATTATCTAAAGACTATTCTTCAATACTCCTAAGAAATTTTTATTTAGACCTCTTAAAACATATATGTATATATCTTGCTTTGCTCTCTCCCCTTCAAAACACTTTTTAATGTCCCATGAAAAATAAATTAAAACAAAATAAAATAGTAAAATGGAGAACTAGGGTTTCAATATGAGCCTTGCTTCTTCTTCTCTTTCTAAGAAAATGATGATATGGCAAGTGAGGTTCTGGCCTAGTGGTGAGAGGGGCTTGTCCTCTTCCTCCGCACCTGAGTTCGAACCTCACCATGCACGCCTGTCACTCCCGTGGTGCCTTACCTGCTCACTGGGTTTGCAGGATGTTCAGTGGGCCGTGGGGATTAGTCGTGGTGCGCGTAAGTTGGTCCGGACACCCCACGTAAATAAAAAAAAAGAAAGAAAAGAAAATGATGATATGGGTTATTTTTTAGTGGTTTGTGTAATTGGTATTGTTGTATATAATATTTTTTTTAAATATATATAGTTTTAATATTATCATATTAAAATAATTTTAAAATATTAAAAAATTTATTAATTTAATATTTTCAAGTAATTTTTTTTTTGAAAAACAGTTTATAAAGTATAAACAAAACCTTTTTTTTTCAAGACACCATCCATATAATTCATCATGCATTAATAGTTACCTTATTAGCATATATACCTAAATATTTACTCCTAATTTCCCACTATAAAACTCAACTATTAACTTAATCAAAAACTAATTTCTCAAAAAAGAAAATCAATAGCAAGCCAAGTTACTCGTCTTCCTAGTCTAACCCATAAATTTATTGAGTCAATTCTCGTACGTGTGGTCTCTACTTTGCATATTACCTTATCCTTTTTCCAAATCACGTCGGCCAGGTTTAGTCATCAAAAATCGCATCACAATTCTTCATCTTCTTCTTCTTCTTCTTCATCATCATCTTCTTCTTAAAATTTACACTTGTATTTGGATGAAAGTTTCAAAATCAAACAGCTAAGCAGCAAGCAACATGTGCATCAATCAGATTATTAATGGATATTAGACGAGGCTCGTATAAACCCCATGGATCTATCCTAATATGGGGTGGATGCCATGCTTTTCTTCTTCTTGATTTTATTTTTTAATGGAGCAGAGGTTCTAGAATTTGTGAACTTTTAAAAGAAGGAGAAATTGCTGTAGTTCAACTAAAATAGTATATCAAGTAGCTTTTAGTTAAGGAGAAACTCGAATAATTAATGAATGTGTTCTTTCAAACGTTAATAGTGTTTTTTGTTTTTTCAAATGTTTTCTTCGAATTCATCAAGCCAGCATAAGGAATGCGTCATTAAAATAGTATAAAAAGTGAATTTAATCTTAGTCAACGTACAAATCGATATCAAATTACCCTTTATTATATAAAAATAAAAATAAAAATAAAAAAACATTTCAAAATACGGTGAAGTTCAACTTATAAATACTTAAGAGCCCATGCAAGAAGTAATTATCTTAATATTCATAGCCCATATCGCTTTTAAAAAAATATGCGTAGTATATCTTTGATAAATTAATACTCGATGAATTAATGACATTGATTAAATAATATTTTTGCTCGGTCCTAATTTAAATTTAAAATTTAAATCATATCTTAATTAAATAATGATGCTTCTTGGTTTCAGGGTATTAATTAATTTTTAGGTTTAACTGAAATTGGTTCACAAACAATGACACATCATGCACATTTAAAATGTCAAACCTAGGGGGAACAAGTTTCTCATATCAAATATAATCTTAGAAAATTTAACTCATCTAATATTCTAACTTCATTAAAATTAGCTAAACCTTGTAATTCAAAGCTCATATTTTATCGTGTCTTTAAATTGCAAAAAGGTTAATTTCGCTATAATTACTTATAACATAAATGATTTGTTTTTTTTTAACTAAATTTGAAGGTAACTAGAATTATAAGTTATATTTATAAGAATTTGCATGATAAATTTAGTTTGGCGAGTCAGCTTTCCATTGATTTAAGGCTTGAACTCGTCGAATTATATTTAAATATTTTTTTAAAAAAGTTAAAATTATTTTGAATTAATTTATTCAGCTTGAAAACCAAATTTTAAACCAAGTTGATATTCATATCAAATCTAATAACTATATTATATTAAATTTGATTTTATAAAAAAATTATTTTAAAATTAATAAGGCAGCTTGTTATTGATGTATTTCAATTTGAATTTATATTAAAAAATAATTTTTTTTTGTTTTTTTTTGTAAATCAACCAACTTAAATTCCATTTGGAAGTGATTCATCACTCTTAATAATAGTAAAATGATCATAAAATATTATTTGAGATTTTTTTTTGAATAGTTGAAATTCAATAGATCTTTTTTTTTAAAAAAAAAATAGTTATTCAGCTTTGAATTTGATTGCTTGAAATATTTTTTCATGGGCTTTTAAAAGTCCTTCTATACAATCACCTTTTCTTTTATTTAATGCTTCTAAAAAGAAGCAGCAGCAGCAGCAGCTTGTTAGAGAGGCACAAGACACTATTTTCTCTCCTCCCTCTCGACGACTCCTCTTTTCCCATACCATGACAAACTATTTGCTTCTCCTCTCTTGATTTTCCCCTGAAAGATAACAACCCTTTAAAGCAAAAGCCTTCTTCATCAACAAGGTGAGGTGCCCTCTCTCTTGTCTTGTCGTCCTTTTCTTTTCTTTTCATGGTACTTTTGTTATGTTTTGTGTTGATGTTATAAGTTAATTATATAGTGGTTAACGTGATTACCCTTTTGTCCAGGTTGTGCATTTCACGTTGGGATTTGACATTCCAGGCAGTTCCATGGAGGTTAGTTGACACTGTCTATTTAAAAACTTTGTTATTTACTTTGTTTCTTTCTTGCATAGATATATGTTTCTATGTAATGTTAATGTTGTGATATCTTTGTGTGATATTGGTGGTTTGCTTTGTGTTAATTTTTGTGGGTAGAGTTTGAAGTTGTTGATGTTTGGTTTTACTGTTATCAGTTTATTTGATTGTTTGGAGTCTTTGGGATGAGAAGCTGGTTTGATTTCTTCGGGTTGTTTGCTACCCTTTTTTGTTGAATTATCTTCTGTTGTGGACATGTCTGATAGTTCTTGATGTTGTCGAAAGCATTATTTATGCGAAAAGATTTGCTGAATGTTTATGAAGAGGGATCTGTGGTTGTTCAATTTCATTTGGGTTCTTGATATTGAAGTTATCTTTCTTTGTCTATGTTTATTACATTTGGTATCTGGGTTTTGCTTGTGATCAGATGAATAAATGCTTGTTTTGTTTAACGATGTTAATAGATTGCGGCATTGAACATGTTGGGTGGATGAGAAGAAAGGTTTTGATTTTTTGTGCGAGAAAGAGCATTTTCCATCTGTTAACAATCTGGTTTGTGGGTTTTATTGAAAGATGAATATGCTGTTATTTTGTTATAATATTGGTGGTTATAGATTGAGTACTTCCTTTAATGAACTTCTGGTTGATTAGAAACCCTTAGTTTTCCTATGTGATTTTTTTCTTTTTTCCTGAATACTTAATGAACTCCTTTTGCTTGTTAACATTCTGCTGGTTTGGATGTAAAACCTGAGACTTAACTTTCTGGCGTCCTGCTGGGTTGTTCTACAATAAATCTGTAGCCAATGTTGGCATTGTTATCTAAATTAGCCTGCACATGCATGGAGACAATCTTTTAAATAGTGTGTGGGTTCACATTGTTAGATATCCAGCTATAATGCTTTCACAACCCTGGTTGCATCCTTATAGATGAAGGTGCTGGTGAAACTCGTCAAGAAAAATGCTGATGACAACCATTTTCTATACATGTCAGCTTCTATCAAATGCATTCGTACAGTCTCTGCATATAAAATGAATAGAAGTCCCACTTATATTTTCTTTTCTTTATTCAATTTTAAATATCAGAGACTTGCGTGGTCTTAGTCATAAAACTTCTTCTGAATGTGTGCTTGGCTCTGTGGTTTGTGCTGTTTTTCCATTTTTTCTCTTTGAGTTTATGGCTCTTTAGTTTTTTAGTCTCTACCATTTTTGCAGGAGGAATCAATTCAGCTAGATCATGATTGCAATTCCACTGAAGAATCATCTACTATGCAGTTAGTTCCTCCAACATGTCCTGAGATAAGTGGTGTATGTGGGCATCCAATAGAGAACCCTCGGGTTGGTGATGAGTATCAAGCAGAAATTCCATCCATGATATCACAAGCAGAGCATCTACAACTTGTAACAATCCCTTTTGATTCAGATGGAATATCCAGAGCTTCCCATTCCTTTCTAATAGGTTTACCAGTTCCAATCATGTGGCTGGATGATCATAAGGTTGCTAGTGGAGAGGATGAAGGGTGTAGATCTCTGAGCCACCCCGGAGATGCAGTTCTTAAAAACAAGTCCAGCAAATCCAAAAAATGCAAAAAGCATTGTACTGTGAAGAAGGAAGGTTCAGAACTCAATGCTGAATTATTGGATGATGTTAAGGAATTGAAACCAGCGACCTTTCAATCCAAGGTGGCAGGCAAAGAAAACTTAGATCAGCTGTGTAAAAGCAAAAACTATTATCCTCTTCCTGGTTTACTGCATAACCCTTGGAGAAATGCAGATGTAGATGGTTTTATTCTTAGTTTATATATATTTGGAAAAATTTTTGTTCAGATACAGAGATTCATAGACAAGGAGGTGGGGGAAATACTGTCATTTTATTATGGGAAATTTTATATGTCTGATGCATATCGTCGTTGGTCAGATACTCGGAAGACAAAAAAGAAGAAATGTGTATATGGACATAGAATTTTCACAGGGTGGAGGCAACAGGAACTGTTCTCTCGTCTGGATCCTCATGTCCCAGTGCATTTTCGAAATACTTTCCAAGAGGTACTTCACAGGTCACTGCTATAAATGGTGACGATTTGTTTCCACTATTAAAATTCTCTTATCTGTAACCACATATGTACATCTGCTTAGATATATATAAATGAATAGCAGGAACAAAGAGTTGGAGCTACAGACCTAGATTGGCCAGAAATTTAGTTTTCTTCCTGCTAAATAGCGTAGGGGTTCAAAATAGTTTCTTTAATTGTTTCCTGTCATACTGCAAACCTCATTGAAGTTTATAAATTATTTAAGGATTGCAGTAACTCAATTTTTGACTTACTAGAAATGGTTTTAAAAAATCCATACTGTGAGGCCTCATATTTGGAGTTCAACTCCTCTAAGGTTCACTCCTGACGTTTTCGGGAACACAAGGGGCATTATCTTCTCTAATGGGCATATACTTGTTAGGAAAGGATTCCATGAGAGGATAAGCAAACACATTAAGTTGATATGTCATTACAGCTATCAAACATTACTTCTTCTTTTGATAACTTGTGGCGTAGTGCTAGAATTTCAAATTCTCTTTTTCTTAGGTTGGAAATTATTAAAACTTGCACTGCGAAATTCATGCTTAATCACCTTCTTGCATAACTCATAGCATTCTGTTTCCAAATTTTCCAAGAACATTCTTGTATCTACATTCCTTGGTCTCTATTTTTTATTGCTTTGTAAGAAAATATTAGAATCTTTGTGGTCGATGGAGTGTTTTCTGGCTACTATTTTCCAACCTATGTGGGTATTCATCTAGATTTACTTTCTAGTTTTTGACAGGAAAATGTTGTCATTGCTTGTTTACTTTGTTATCAGGTCTCTATGGAATTTACCAAGGGTAAAATCTCACTAGAAGATTATGTATTCAAATTAAAGGCCACTGTTGGCATTCAAGTTCTTGTGGAAGCTGTTGGTATCGGTAAGGGGAAAGATGATCTCACTGGTCTTGCCATGGAACCTGTAAAAAGCAATCCTTTGTTTCCTGATTGTCCAGCTGGTAAAGATTACTCCTCTCTTACAGCCAGTGAGATAGTCAAGCTTTTGACTGGGGGCTTCCGTTTGAGCAAAGCTCGCTCCAATGACATTTTTTGGGAAGCTGTTTGGCCCCGTTTGCTGGCAAGAGGGTGGCACTCTGAGCAACCACAGAATCAGGGTTATGTTGATACCAATCACTGTCTTGTTTTTCTCATTCCTGGCATTAAGAAATTTTCAAGAAGAAAACGTGAGAAAGGTAGTCGCTACTTTGGCTCTGTCAGTGATGTTTTGAGCAAAGTTGCATCAGCACCAATGCTTATTGAGCTTGAAGCTGAAGAAACTAGAGGCAGCATCTGCAATGAAGAGGATGGCTGGGATCCAGGAGTACCATCAAACCTGGATGATCAATCCATTTGTCAACCCCGCCAATTTCTTAAACCTCAGGTTTCTAAACGCAATCTGAACCATGTGAAGATCACTGTTGTGGATTCAAGTTTGGACGGAGGGAAAAAGTCCAGGGTGAAAGAAATGAGATACTCTCCAGATGATTTGAAAGTTATGCCCTTGTTCACCACTCTTTCAGGTAGAACTCCAAGGATTTTTTTGGAGAGCACACTGGATAAAAATGATCTAGATGCTCTTGGTATGCCATTGGATGGTGAAGAGAAAATGAATGATGTTGACTGCAATGAAGGTGGTACATTTCATGCATGCAGCTCGAACTCTACGAAGTTCACCATTGTAGACACCAGTTTGTTACTTGGAGGAATATCAGTAAGCCCAAGAGAACTAAGATGTTTACCAGTTGAGTATGACTGTGCTTCTGAAATGACCAATGCAACTGAGAATGAAACCGATTCCTCTGACAATTCACTGGTTCAGCATGCACCAGATGCAGCTAATAGACCCAACTATAGAAGGGGTATATTTGACAAGAGCTACCAGGACGAAAGCTCCGAATTGAAAGAACACCAGTCAACGAGAACTTTAAAGCACCAATCAAGGCGAAGGGCAAAATCCAGCCAGTCAAATTACTTAGTCCCTCCAGTGAAACGACAGAGACTAACTGTTTGTTCTGATACAGAGATGAGCGATGTCATTGAGAATTTCTCTGGAGGCATGCGGTCAAAACAAGGGAGGGTTTGTTTAGCTTTGAAAGCACCAAGTGCTGGCAGCAAAGCCTTTAGAGTCCGTGGTTATCGAAAGAAATCATCATCAACTAATCCCGCAGCTAAATGTGATCCCGAAGAGGAGAATGGCGGGAGAATGTCGAGTGCAAATTCTTTTGGTTTAGGAAATGCTCAGAGAGAAAATGTGGAACATCAATCCCAGCTTTTGCTTGATCTGAATCTACTTCAAGTTGCATTGGACTCTAATAATGGAGAAGTGGCGCCCATGGAAGTGGAAAACATCCAAAGAATAAATGCCAATAATAAATGTTATCCATCTCAGTCAGATAATACCAATGCCGACATGTTGAGTACCTCTGTTGATGTTACTCCTGCAGCAGAGGAACCTGATATGAACCCCAGAAGGCAAAGCACAAGAAACAGGCCAATGACCATTAAAGCATTGGCAGCTCTTGAATATGGATTCTTGGAAGTGAAGAAGAGGCCAAAGAGCGTTGGAGTTAGCACAGACAAGAAATCCTGTTTTAGAGTCCTTCCTCCGGTCCAACAACATAGTAGAAGTAACACAAAGGCATGCAGTGTCGGTGCTGGTATTGTGGATTTGAAGGAAGAAAGGGATGCTAGTGGAGCCTTCATTGTTGAATGAAAGTTCCTGAAAGAAAAGTTATACACCCACATGTATTAACCAACAGGCCAAATATCTTGCAGCGCTATCTCATTAAAGATCATTCTGCACCGCCACCCATTCCAGAACTCAATTTTACCAAGAATAGGATGGTAGTATAATTAGTCAATATCTTTTGTGATTCTACTAGCATTTCTTGGGGTTTAAAGAGGGTTTTAATCCGCACTTTGACATGGCTATGCTATACTTCTGATCTGTTTCACAATAGGGAATTACTGAGAGAGCAAGTGGGAAACAAAGCACATGTGTTTTAGATTCCTGCAATCACTGATTTCATCGCTACACAAGGTCTAGGGAGAACCATATTGTTAACCTGATGACCCACTAGCTACGGAAGTCACATTTCTTGTGACAATCTGAATGAAGGTTGCAGGGCTGTAGCTGAAGATGAAATGTGTTTATTCTCCCTTTCCATGATAATTGTTTTTTGAAAAACAGGAGCATATGCGGACAAATATGGCTAGTGTCACTTATGACTGACTTCTCAGCATTGAGAAGTTCATCTCATCATCTGCTGCGGGAAAACAAAGTTACTGCTTCAAGAAGGAAGCATACTGTTCATGTCTGCTCACCTTTTGTCAGTGTGAAGTATCTTGCACATATCAACTCTTCATCACTTGTGGACAAATATTGCCCGAGGACGGAGATGGTCCTCCTTTTGTAATTTTTTTATGTCATAAGAGAGCCTCCAACTCTAGAGCACTAGCGCGTGCTAGGATTGCTTTTGTGTTTGACGTTTGAAATTGATATTTGAAAAAATAGATTTTTAAAAAAATAATTAAGAACGGTAAAGGTTTTAAAAGAAAGTTTTTAGAAGGTGTTTTGCGATGCAGTTGTATCCTTTTTTTAGAAAAAATTAAATTTTTATATGTTTTAAAATTATTTTTATGTATTTATATCAAAAATAAATTTTAAAAATATTATTTTTATGTATTTTCAAATAAAATGTAATTTTTATTATTGTTCTAAACATCCTTCTAGTAGAATTTATATAAAATTATGTTATGTATTGATTAATAAAATAATTTTAAAATTATAATTAAAACAAAATATAATTTTAAATACAAATCAGCACACTACCAAACCTATCAAGTAGTGCCAAATGAGTTGCTTTTTAGTTTTTTCTTTGTTTACTGTACAATAACTAGTTTCATGATTAAATTAAGCTAATTGAGAATATCATTTTTTTTATAGAAAGAATTGGAAATGTTTGTCATGCATGGTACTTATGATTCATTTCCTAATTGTCCTTTTATTTATATGTGTTTGATAATGCGGATGAAATTAGTTTTTTAAAATAAAAAATCATTAATTATTTTTTATAAAGAATTATTGAAAAACATCAAATAGTTATTATTTTAAGTGATTATTTTTATGATTTCACATACTCATATAAGAATCATTTAAAATTATCTAAACAAACACTAATTTGATGATTTTTTATACAAAAAATATCAATCAAATCTTGGTAGGACATAAAATGAAGAAAAAATTCTCTAGGTTTCTTGTTAAATGTGTATATCTTGAAGCAAAAATGAGGATGAAAGGAACTGTTTTTATCTTGACTTTTAGTGCTCCAATGGGCAGTACATGCCTTCTTTAATTTGAACCGAAAGGTATTATTTTGGCCCCCACAGAGTCTTGGATAATTAGCTAATACAATTTTCTCTTGTTGGGAAAATCATTATAATTAACACCTATCTCATGGCTTTGAATTTTTATTGATATTTGAAGTTTCCTTTGTCACTGTCAATTCATATCAAAATCTAGAGCACATCTAGCTTTTCCCATGGTGTCAAGATTTCAACATTTCGACGAAATTTCAGTGAGTTATAAAGGACTGAAAAGGTCTTCAACTTCCTCTTTTTCTCCAACTAGTGCCTGCTAGATCACTTGCTTTCATGGCCTCCATGAAGCACCTTCCATCAAGGGTAATTCTTGCGAGTAAAAGGGTAGATGATGCCTAGCAGAGTGAGCAATGTGACAAATATAGTTCATTATATGCTTGCTTCACGCTCCATTCCATTTCTTAATCCTCTTTGTTTGAGGGAGTTTCATGTGAACATAGAAAAGGTAATCAACAGAACAGAAGTGTACAAGTGAGTTGGATGGACCTACTTGCATGTATATTTTTTAAGTGTTTATTTGGTATTATAATAGTTTTCATGGTTGTGGTTTAAAGAAAAAAATATTTATTTTTTTTAAGAAAAAACCAAGATTCCAATAAAGTTTTTATTGAGTTTCGTATAAAACTATAATATATTTATTATTTAAATTTTTTTAAAATTATAATTAAAACCAAACACGTAGAATTTGTATCCCTCTGTATCAAGTTTTTTTAAATAGACCCAAACTTATGGGAGTTGATTATTGTTATGATGGATTCTTTAAAAGCATATTAGCTTTTGTTAGCATTATTTTTTGAAAACATTTGTATTTTTGAAAGTGGTGCCCATTCTCTGCCCATCTCTAGACAATAGAATCTAGGGTTTTGCTTAAAAGTAGCCTTTTCACTGTCAACTTGAAAACAATAGTCTAACCCAAAAGCTCAAGGTAAAGTGAAACTTCACTAAACTTCTTCTTAGGAAGTTGATAGTTAATCCTTTTTATTGCCAATTCCATCTTGGTTTTGAGTAGTCATAACCATGGCTAGGTTAAAATAGAAAGGGAAAATGTGTAATATATGTCAAGCTACGTCCGTGGATAATTAATTTAATGAAATTTGTCACTTCAATCATTCATGTTTCTACAATCATGAAGGGTGGCTTTCCTTCCAGTGATATTAAAAAAAAAAAAAAAAACCAAGTAAATTAGAAATTGCTAATATGAAAGATGAACCATTTTGATCACTAGCTCATTCTCGTGTGTGTGTAATAAACAAAAAATTTATTATATATCTATGTTATTTTCATCTCAAGAAAATGTGCTTTTACATGTTTTCAACCAAACGGGAGATTCTCCTGATGAAAAAAGTAAACGTTCAACTTGGTTATGATTATAGGAGAAAAAAATGTACTTTCTTGTTGAAATAGGTGTCGCCATTTCTGTTTCATGTTCATCAGTCCATGTATCCTGATACATTGCATTGCATGCTTTAATGATTTCATGAAAGATCATTAATCAAGATTAGTTTTTCACATTTTTTTGTGTGTTCATGTTCAAGTTGAAGAAAAAACAGGATATATATATATATATATATATATATATATATATCTATATAATTTAGTGTGTGTGGTTTTTTCCAGGTTTAATAAATGATTCCACTAACAGTCATGATTAATCCATTACGCAAAGCTTCTTTATGTCTAATGATGGATGCATCCTTTTCTCTTAGGGGTTAAAAATGATGGAACTTTTACTCAAGTAATCAAGGTTGATCTTCTTTGTCATGTCCTTGGATATGCAAATTAACTCGTGACTAAAGTATGTGTTTTGCGTTGCTATATATATATATATAGTTTTTAAGTTATATATATATATATATATATATATATATATTTTAAAAATAACTGTAAATTTCATGTTGAATAGGTATATATATATATATATATATATATATATATATTTTAAAAATAACTGTAAATTTCATGTTGAATAGGTAAATACTTTCAAAACCACGCATGATCACGACATGAGAAAATTAAATGCAATTACGAAATCAATGTTATCCTCAGTTTTACAGGTTTTGGAAAGGGACATTGTTAATGTTAAGACAACCATTTTGTTCTTGTAAGAAAGCAAGTGGCCTCAATTGAATATTATTTATAACATCAATGGAGAAAAATGAAGACTTGTAGCTTCCTCTATTTTACATGGGAATTTGATCAATTCATACACATCGTTATCAATCATCGATGTTATCCATGCAATTCTTTGTCATGCATGATTCAAACACATTATACATATAGTAAAATAAACATTAGATTAAAAAATTATCAAATAATTAAGGCCATTGATCACTGTAGAAGCACTGTACATAATTGTGACCATATTAATTTTTAGATTTTAGCCCCCTGTTTGATTATTCCAGCTTCTGTCTCCTTGTTGTAATTCCCCGCTTGATTCTCTTCTTTAACTTACAGGTTGAAACTGTGTGTGTGTGTGTGTGTGTGTGTGTGTGGGGATCAACGCAAGTGGAAGGTAGCTTTCATTAGTTGGTGGGGGTGCCATGCAACTAATATATGAAGAAAATATAATTTAACTGAATTTTTATTGTTATGAAAGTAGTAAATTTTTACTTAAAAATATATTAAAATACAAAAAATATATATATTTTTACGTCATTACATCAAAATAATTAAAAAAATTAATTTAATATTTTTTTTTCCAAATAAAACACATTTAAAAGCATAAGCTATCATAATCTCAAACACCCACTACTTTTCTTCTAATCAAAGTGGTTTAATTTCCTCCTTTGTTTTTTGCTTAATTCTAAACTACTTAAGAATCAAGCTCTTGCCTCAATATCTTGACCAGCAAAATAAAGAAAAAGTGAGTGTATTGGATGCAATAAAAATAATATTAAATTAATGGTGAGACATATATATATATATATATACTATTTAAGTAATGAAAATTAAAAATTTTGTCAACTAATGATCTAGACTAGGTAGACATAGCACATTAGAATAACAATCATGCATGTATAAAGATATAGTATAATTGATGCATGACTATATATTAACATAAGATCATTTAGAGATATTTTATTGTTTTGATCTGATCTTTTGATGTATCACAAGATATAATGGCAACTAATTAACTTCAAAATCCACCTAATGGAGTTTAACATCTTTTAATTTTAATTTAACCAAGGTTTTTGGCAACTAATCATCATCCTAGTTTTTTTTTTAATGGACAACGTATTTTATTTTTAAATGTGGAAGGTAAATTAATGCTTTTGAGCAAGTGGTTGTTGAAATTGTGTTTTGAAGCTACGAAACCTCTTCTTATATTAGCAAATAAAAGATTTACATCAAGAGATTAATTTCTTAATGCCCTGTATTGCATAGGATAAATCAACCATGGAAAAAACCGACAACAAATATAATCATTATATATTCTACTACAGATTTATAACCAAACTCGAACTTAAATTTTTTTTTATTCGGTTTCAATAATAAAAGATATTATTAGATCAATTCTGTTTTAAAATATATATATGTTTTTTTTTTAATTCTGCACAGTTTTAAAATGCATATTATATAGTGTACTATTCAAGAAATTTAGTTTTTTTTTAAAAAAATATCTTCAACCATTGAAACAATATTTTAAGTAGCATGCACTAGGAAAACAAATAGAGACAATGAAGATAATAGAGATAGAGAAAACATGTCTCTGTCCTTCATGTTGTGAAACGATATAGATTCATTTTAAAATTATACAAAATTATTTTTATGTTTCTTCTCCGTATCATATCTTTAACTAAGTATGTTTTTGTTTTTTATATATTTGTATTTTCTATTCTGAAATACTAACTACCGAAACATGCATGACTTTGAAGCTGAGAAAAATGTTGAACATTATTAATGATGTTAGGAAGCTTAAATCACCCAGCAATAAATTTACATGCTGGTAAAAACCAATGGAACCATAAGATGCTGGTTATGATTTCTGAATGATGAATCCCAATATATTAATAGTTTTATAAAAATAAACAAATGAGTATTACCTACAATTAAGAACAAAAAGGACAGCTACATCCAAAAGCTGATAACATATGTTTTTGTCCAAAATGAGATTGAGGAAAGTAGCTGCTTGTGTAAGACTGGTCCTTCTTTAAAAATGGTTAATTATAGTAATCCTATTTGAATAAAGAAATATTAAATTGAAATCAAACACTAATTATATCATCTTGGCCTTGGATCTTTCAGCTTCCTGATGCTGCATGTTCATGCATGTAATGTAACTTTGTTGTTATCAAAATATGCCTTCAAAACTCACCTACTCGATTAATTAAATGGAGTTCTCTGGGCTTCATTAATATTTATTATCTCCTTCTCAATTGTACATGTTAATAATCCATAATACATCCTCTTTTTGGAGTTCTCTTTACCCTTTTCTCAACTGCCTATAACAAAACTCTTTAGGGCTAGTTGCTTGTAAAGATTATATATAGTCATTCCTTTATATTAGATAAATTTTTAAAAAAATTAATTTAAAATTAACTTAATTTGACGTGATTAACTTAATATATTAATTGATAAAATTAAAATGATGTTATCTTAATTGATATATGAATTAATATAACTATGAGACTCAAAATCTAATGGTTATAATAACTTTTCATTAAAATGTATTACCATATGGTTATTTTCATATTGCGACACAAATGGCTTTGCCCTTGATTTCATGTTTTTTTTTTTTTGCTGCACATTGATGGTAAGTAGATCAAAGGGCAGATACCAACAAATTATACCCAACAAGACTTCACATGTTTACAATTCCAAATAGTCAGCCATGCAAAAGTCCCATCACCATGCACATTGCTTTGGCTACGTACAATACTCCTCAAAAGTAAAAACACAGAGATAAAGAGGGTTAAAAATAGTTACTTCTCTCTGCCAAAAGGTGTACAAAAAGGGAGCCATTGAAGAGTCCAGCGGGCAACGCAGCTGTGATTAACTAGCAAGTTTCAGTTCTGCTTATATGCATCACTGCCAGCAAGATTCAAGCCAATGATGGTGACTAAACAAAGGTTGAATATTGAAAGGATGGCTAATCTCCATGGAAAACCATCTTGATTATATATTCCTTCCATGTGAGGCATCCTTTTCGTATAAATTAAAGCTTGATTATAATTTTTGGAGACATCTCACAGCTATTTCAATTTTTTTAAGTTAAAAAAATATAAATTATATTTTGATATCTTATAAACAACTTAAATTTTTGGATAAGAAGATTTTTTGATATAATATCAGAATTTTATTAACTAAGCAATTACGAGTTCAAATCTCACCACTTTTATTTTTCATTTTACTTGATAAAAATAAAGAATAAGGTAGTATAGATATGTAAAAGATTTAAATTTAAAAAGTTTTTACTTAAAGGGATGTGTTAGAGAGTAGTATAAATTCTATCTTAGAATCTTAAGTTTTTGGATGAGATAGTTCTTTAATAGTGTAAATATAAATACAATTTATTTTTAAGTTTTTTTTTAAATAGATAAGATTCAAAGTCAAAAATTTATTTTTATCTCTAAAAATTTTGTCAAAGTAACATCTATTACTTTCTCAAAACAAAGGAGGAGATGAAGACATTGTTAATTAGAACAATGAAACTCCTTTTAAAAAAAATCTCTCCTTTTTTTTCTTTTAATTTTTTTTTAATTTCATTTTTAGATCTTTTTTAATAGTTATTCAGGTTATCTTTGAATCAATCAAGTTAACTAGATCACGTCAGATCAATTTTAGACAATTTAACTTTAAATCTAGATTAAGCAAGAAATCAAATTAAGAGGTTTGTCCTGTTAATTTTTTCTATTTTTTATCATTTTTTTCTTAAATTTTCTTTTGCATGCGAGTCAAGTTGTTTTGGGCCAACTAAGTTAACTGAATCGAGACAATTCTCATATAAATTAATTTTAAATTCAAGCTAGATAAAAAATTAAATTGAGAGATTTTAAGATTAATTTACTTAGCTAAAGTTAGTTAATATAAATATCATGTTCAATTTTTTTTTCAATCTGCATCTCAATGTAGCGTGGGGACCAATACACAGGTATTACATACATAAACAATGAGATAGGTTTACATGATTTCATCTCAAGATTAAACTCCAGATAATATCCACAAATTAAGAAATCTGGCATGGCTTAACATCTTAGGTGATTTTAAAAGAGTTTTTCGAGTGCGTTTCATGTTTAAAAAAAACCTCTTGGAGTGAGTTCTAAGCTGATCATTTAATTTCAAACAACATATTTATGGAAATTTCATTCATCACATCACATTGAAAGCCAACTCGCTTGTCTCTCACAAATCAACATCACGGAGCTGGCTGGTTTCTAATTCAAAATATTATCACTAAACGCGTTATTATAATTGTAGCAAAATATAATTACTTTTTTAATAATCTCTCTCTCTCTCTCCCCTGCAGGCCAAATTTGTTAATGAAATGAAAATCTCTCTATAATTAATCAAATTTCTCAGCCACAGAGGCACATCTCACCGTCCCATCATCCTTTGAGGAACACTTTTTCTTGGACAAATCTACCCCTTGCTTTTGCATGAAATATCGTTCAGGTACAGCCATGCACGTGAATGGGGAGAATTTTTTTTTTGAATCATTGTTGGGTCCTTTTCGAGAAGGATTTGATCAGTGCCAATTGGCCACCCGTGACAGATGAGGCTATTTTGGTGATTTCACTGCTCTCGCCGGCCATTTCTGTGGTGGCAATTATGTGGTTTTGAATGCATGAGGGGGCAGTCTTGGGATAAAATTACTTTTGTAGAAATATCAGCACAAGGAGACAAGATTTCAATCGGAGGCCGTCACGATGTCCAAAAATAAATTCGTTAGCGGGGCACACACATGCTAAATACCAAAACTACCCCGGGATTTGATGAGAATTACTACATCTGCGCTAACGACGATTCATATTCAAATTACTAATATATTAATATACCTTTCTTTAAATTTATTTAAATTCAAATTCAAAATAATACTGTGGAATATACATGTATTAAGCATCCGAGAAATATCTTAATCTTTTTGTTATTTAAATAATTTATGAACACTAAACTTTTATATGAATGTTCTGCTTATGGTAAGATAATTAATTTTTATATATCAAGATTAGATTCTTTTTATTAGATTTAAACAGATTATTTGTATCTAAACCACTGCTTTTTAAAAAGATATATTTTATTATAATTATTTTCAGGATTCAAATCCGGGATGAAATTATGGAAAGCATATTCGCTTACCAACCAAATTTAAAATACTTTATACTATATTAAACATTACGTTAATTATTGGATTAAATAGCTTCAAGCCTTCAACTTCTAAGTTAGTAAGTAAATTACTTTACACCTATTAAATTAAATCTATTTGGTTATCAATTCCTTTCATTCACCACTATAAATAAGAGCTTAATTATTTATGGATATTAATGTGTTTCATTTAATTTCTAAAATTGTGGAAATTACACTTATAAGTGCAGTTAAATTTATTGATAGCTCTCTTGGTATTGAAGATGATCTCAAAAAATTAAAAACAAGCTTCACTCACATATTTAAGGAGGGAATTAAGAATTCAAAGGATAAGAAAGAAAGAAATATCAATTACAGAAAGAAAAAGAGAAATTGTGTGGACGTGTTTGACCGTAATATATACTATACAAGATGAATCTTTCAAGGTTTAAATATGGAGGAAGGGCAATAACCTTAATATTCAACAAAGCTAGGGGCAAGAAGAAGAACAACATTAATATATATTTATAAGATGCCTCCAAAGAAGATCTGCTTCTTCTTCTTCTTCTGTTCTCTCCTTGTAACAAAGCCTGTTCACTATCTCTTCTTTTTTACCAGAAATGAAGGGGAGTTTCCTGGTTTTTGTCTTCCTCTAAGTTACAAACAAATCTCCAACTTTCATGCTTTTGTTTTTGTTTATTTTTAAGCACTAAACAACACATCTTCTACCAAAAACAAGCAAATTACAAGAGAGAAAGAAAACAAGGAAGTTTGGTGAGTAAGAGAGAAAGAAAGAAAGAAAGAAAGAAAGAAAGACAAAAATTAAGGTTTAAATCTTCAAAAAAAAAAATTAATTCCCTTTCTTTTTATCATATTTCCTTTTCCTTCCTTCAATGTCAAACACCACAGGTGATGGCACTGGCAGCTTCTCTTCTGGAGGTGGTGGGGATGAAGTTCACTTAAAATCCTTAGCTTCAAGCACTGTTACTGCTACTAACAGCAATGGCTCCACTATTACTCAACAGCTGCAGCAACCGCCACTCAAGAAGAAAAGAAACATGCCTGGAAATCCTGGTATGTAGATATATACTTCTGCTATTTATTGATTTCTTAAAAGAAAATATATAATGTTCTGTTTCTTGATTTAGTTTTAACCCTTTTTTACCTAAGTAATATGGTCTTTAATTTACTATATAGCAGCCTTGATGATATGATGAGCTCTAAATTGTTGTTGGTTTTTTGTATGCTTATGGACTATGAGCTTCTTTTTGATAGTTCATGGTTTCTTTTTTTTTTTTTTTCTTTTTCTATGGCTATTTGGGTTTCAAAAAAATCAGAATTATTGGTTTGCAAGTGGTTGAATTACTGGCTAGGATCTCAATCATTGCATTGGACTGTTGCTTTGCCTTGCTAGCTCCTTTTCAATTCTGTCTTGTTTTTTTAACTGTTTCAGGCAAAAGAAAAACATATATTCCTTCATGGAATATACATATCTTTAGTCTCCTCACTCTTTCTCTCCCCATCTCTCTCTTGGTTCTGCTGCACTGATGATTCTTTAGTCTCCATGGATCAACAATCTAACCAAAAAACATACAGGTTCACCATCATATAGATATGAGTGTGTTCGGCGCCTAGAACAAGCAAGCTACAAGTTTTGTGCCTATTAGTATGATTATTATTGCTATCACAAGCTAATTAAAAACATGATAGAGCAGTAATTGTGCTTAACATATGGCTAGTTTGTTGGAATTATTATTACCCTTTTATATAATTATGAAATTTGACGAAAATAAATATCTATATATTCTGATCAGAGAGTTGTTTTTTACATGAAATATGTGGCAGACCCTAGTGCTGATGTTATTGCTCTATCACCAAAAACTCTTATGGCTACAAATCGATTTGTATGTGAGATTTGCAACAAGGGGTTCCAAAGGGACCAGAATCTTCAATTGCATCGGCGGGGCCATAATCTACCATGGAAGCTAAAGCAAAGAGCAAGTGGTGAAATTCGAAAAAGGGTTTATATTTGTCCAGAACCTTCATGTGTTCATCACAATCCGGCTCGAGCATTAGGTGATCTCACAGGAATTAAGAAGCATTTTTATCGAAAACATGGCGAAAAGAAATGGAAATGTGACAAATGCTCAAAGAAATATGCTGTCCAGTCGGATTGGAAAGCTCATGTCAAGACTTGTGGGACTAAGGAATACAAATGTGATTGTGGAACCATCTTCTCCAGGTTTGTACTTTGCATTGATCACTAAGATAGCGATAATTTATCATTTCAAGATAAAAAACAATGAAAACAGAAACAGAAAGGAGAGTTCTGAAATTCATTTTAAAACTGTTTTAAAAATATTTATTTTATATTCATATCTTTATCTCTCAAAGTTTCAAGAAACTAGCTTAATACAACCTGATATATTACTTAATTTCTACTTAATAATTAATTTCCCCAAAAAAAATGAATTAGTTAGAGGCCATACTTGTATATACAGTACTTGTCTATGCATGCAAGATGATTGTGGTTAATGGTAGGTTAAGCACATTGATTGGTCATGATGTGGGACCACTTTGTTTTATATATAAATATAGTGGCTTGTTGATTAATGGGATATCTGTACCTCGACAGCACTCCTAGCTTTGCTTCAAGTCTTTGTTTGACTATATGCAATTATGAAATCATTATTTTACCCAAAAGTCCCAATCAAGCTTTTAATTAAGCTTTCATTAGGCTTAGTTATTCAGCATAAATATAGTTGTCATGATCATCATATTAATGTTTAACAAGACTAATTCAATTACATTACCATTGAGGTAGAGGGTCTCTCTCTATCTCTATCTCACAGCATTTTTATATTTAAAATGTTTAGTTTTTTTAATTAGGGTTTGATAGTTAGTTGTTTGAGCACGCAGGAGGGATAGCTTCATCACTCACAGGGCTTTCTGTGATGCCCTAGCTGAAGAAAATAACAAAGTGAATCAAGGACTAATGCCCAACATGGAACCAAACATACAAGGCCAAATCTCCAGCCTCATACCCTCCTCCATGGCCATCAACAATAATCCTCCAAGTCAATCTGCCATGATGTCTAATTATAGCCATCTAGACACCAAAAACTCACTGTCCTTACCCCAAGCACTCATGCCACCTAAACCGTCACGAGGAAGCATGTTTTCAAGTAACACCGCAAGCCTTTTTGGTGGTTCAAGAAGCATGCCATTCAATTCTTCCTCGGCCCTTCAGTTGAATGCAAATTCATCAGCAATCTTTGAAGGAAATGGTCATCATAATTTAGCTGGCTCGGCATCAATGTCAGCTACAGCTTTGTTGCAAAAAGCAGCTCAAATGGGTGCAACTGCAAGCAGTAACAATGTGAGCTCTCCCATGATGCAAAAGAGCTTTGTTACAAGCATGGCACCGCCAACATTTGGTTCAATGCATGCCCAAAATGACCAATCTCATGTGATAGGTGGTGATGACGGATATGCTAACCAGTTTTTCAACTCAAACGGTGGTGTTGGGAACTCTGTATTGAATGATATGGGGATGTTTAGTGCAGTTTTGGATCAAAACAATGCATTATTCAAGACTATGGAGCATGCTAGCAGCAACAATGAGAATGCTTTTCAAGGTGCAAATTCAAGCCCTCGTTTGAGTAGTCCAACAAGTGGAGCTAATCCAAGTGGTTTATCAAGATTTAGTGGGGACATGATGACTGTTGATTTCTTGGGGATAGGAGGCTCTAGGCAAAGGAATCTTCATGACCAACATAATCATCAAGAAATGGAGTTCAGTCGAGGAATTAGTCATCCAAGGATGCAAGGGTTGAACCACTTTGAGCAGCAACAAGCAGCAGCACTAGAGAAACCCTTGTGGGATGTTTGAAAAATTAAGAAAATACTCTACACGATTTCCTTTTCTTCTACCTCTATAGCTATAGTCCCTGTAATGGTTTCTATCATCACTTCTTTTTCTTCAAGTTAATTGTATCAGCCAGCTGGGAAGAACCTCAAGTGTTTTGCTAAAGAGCAAGCAAGGTTTTGAGGATTTTTGGCCCACCATTAGCGACTTCAATATGAGTAGAAGATCACATAGATCGATTTTCTTTCTAAAACTCTTCTCTGATCACTCCAAAGTTCTTTCTATCATGAGACTTGTGTAGCGACTCGAATTGGTGTGTGACCATCATTATTTTATTTTTTTTTGGTTAAACATCATCGGTGGGGTTTTTTTTATTGGTTTGATTAGCTTTTTAAGTATTTTTTTTACAATTTTTTTTATTTTAAAAAATATTAAATTGATAATTTTTAAATTTTTTTCCATGATTTTAATATAACAATATTAAAAATTATAAAAAAACATGAAAATATTAGTTTTATATATTTTTAATAGAAAAATACTTTTACAAAAAAATCCCTACACCGCGTTACAAATCTCACATTATCTATCAACTAGTTATAGTAAGGCCTAATTAAAATAGATTTGTAATTGATGTTCGAAAAACAAGGCATGTGAGAGTTTTGAATTCGAAAAGTTCATGTTCAATTCTGAAAAGCGACCTCTGGATTTGATTAATTATATATATATATATAATTTGATTTATCAAGTTTCGATTGATAAAAATATTTTATATCAATTTAAATGTCCATATAATTGAAGTACTAATTATTAAATCCGAGTAGAACCAATTAATTCGGAACTTAATAAGAGCGAGGTTTTATAAAAATTAAAAAAAAATCACCACTGATAACTCAATCAAAGATTTAAATTAATCTACCATCTAATTAAAACCTGCTTTTCAAAAGGATTAAAATAATATTTTTTAATTTTTTTAAAAATCAGATTAAATCAATTGATTGAATAACGACCTTGAATACCACTATTGAAAAAAAAAAGGGAAAAAGACGCTTCTCTTCGTCAAATCGTTGAAGTTAAGGCATTCAATCGAAGTGCGAAGTTTTTAACTATGGGACACGTCGCATTAGACCCAAGAAACCACGAAAAGTCAGCCGAGCTAGACTGTGACATGCAATGGCCCAGACCAAACTTTTTGCGTATCGAATTGACTGAGCCCACAAAAGGGTTTCGACTTTCCATGACGAGAATAGCTACTTGGTGCATGAGCCAGGGCACCGCCATAGGTCCACACCCCATAGCATTTTTCACGCGCTGGAGGCTGGACAGGGAAATTTGTATGGCTCCAAGCATTCCCTGTGAACAAGAAAATGAGAACCACCGAAAATCAGGTAGCATTATCACTTTCAAAGGGCAAGTCTTTGTACCTCTCTCCAAGAGCCTAAAACTGCACCACCCTCTATCAAATAACAGTTGGCAAGTCCAAAAGGTTATGTGAGCAACTTTAAAGTTGATAAGCTAGCTAGGGTGCTACACAGCTGGAAAAGCATATACCATGGCATTGCAGCATCACTTTCTAGCATGCAAAAATGCCTCCATCCAAAAGATTTACATGACTCAATCATCTGGGGATAGGAAGGAGAGTTTCCCAGAGGTGCCTAGGCCTCCAGCCGAACAGTTTGCACCTCTGGCATCTACTTTTCAGCGTCGTCTACTTGTTGGTGCTGGTTCAGCTTCTCTGGTGGCCGTCGGTGCAAATTTTGGTGGGATTACTAGTTTTCTTCTTGGATTATCACCGGAAAGCGGTCGAAATGTTAAGCTTGATGTGCTTTATCCAATTGGAGGGTATAGCCGATGCATCGAGACAAATGAAGGATTTGGTTAGTGAGTCCTCTGTTGTATGAATTTGTTTAACATGATTTCTTGGCACCTATAAGATTGATGCGTTCTTCTAATACTATAAGTGCTTTTTGGGAGCAGAATTCATATACCCTGCAACTTGGGTTGGAGATCAAAGGCTGCTTTATCGAGCAGCTGAGAAGACAGAATATGAGAGATCACTCGATCCACCTCCACTGAATAATGGGAAATCTGGTGATGGGCGGCGCAAGAACGTGAATGAACCGGTTGTTGCATTTGGCCCCCCAGGTTCAAGTGGTGAACTCAATGTTAGTGTCATTGTCTCACAAGTCCCTCCTGACTTCTCGTGAGTACCTAGAAAACTGATGCTAAGATCCAAGCTTTCAAAAGATAGAACACGTAATGAAGGTTCATTTGTGAATTTTGTAGGATTGAAGCATTTGGAGGGCCTAAGGAGGTAGGAGAAGCTGTGGTTCGGACAATCACAGGAGCACGCCTTGACGTGAAAGGTACTTTGACAGAATCAAGTTTAAGAGAGGACTCTCTGAGCAAAGTTAATTACTACAAGCTGGAATTCAGAGTTGAAAGCCCCGCATTTCACCGGCATAATCTAGCAGTTTGTTGTGCTCGCGGTGGTAGATTATACACCTTAAATGCACAAGCACCGGAATCTGCATGGCCAAATGTGAAGGCAGACTTTTATAGGATAGCAGATTCATTTAGTATCATCTCTTGATAAAGAAAAAAAAATGCACAGAAGAGAAAGAACAGACATTTTGAAGTTTGTATTCGCCTGAAATCTTATTTCAAGGCAGCTGGTCCAGGAGCATTATTACACAGTTTAACAGAAAAACAAAAGATTATACTTTATGCTATTGACTTCAAAAGTACTCAAGTCATGCTAAATTACTGTTGCGGCAAGCTGAAATTTTTACTTGCAACTGAATCCATTTGCCGCGGGTTCAATGAAGTTGAGGGAAACCCTAAGACCAAAGTTACTTGAATTTCAATATCAGATATGATAAGAGTAAAAAGTAAACAATCCAAAACCTCAATCAAACAGCAATGACCTAAAACTAGTTAGCTTTTACTTAAACTTTGCTGTTACAACTGCCATAATCTGAAAAAAACATAATTTACATTTATACATTTAAATTCCCTCAGGCAGCATCTCAGCCACTTAAAAAATTATTTTTCTATGTCTAAATCACTAATAATGTACACTAATTTAAGCACAACTTATCTGTCTTGGCTTAGCAACCTTCTTCAAGTTCTCAGAAACTGCTGCAGTTAAATTAGGATCCTCGAATCCAATTTCTGCTCCAAGCCTGCAAAAAAAATTATAAATCTTATAATCCCAGTAAACAGATAGAGGGATGGGAGAAGGCAACTATTCTATATATGTGCAAAAATATCCAATAAAATACAACAAGAATCGCTCAAAAGGTTGGCTAGGTCATAGGCAAGGAAAATATACTAGATATAAGTGCACTCCATGGTCCTGTTTCAAACCTTACTCCTAATGTTAACCCCTAACTGGGATATGTGTGATGCCACAGGTCCACAAGGCCAATGCATCAGATGTTAATTTCACTTTTATTTCTCATCACAAAAATCAAATTAAAGATTTCAAAACACAGACAAAAGTAAGCAGTGGAATGAAAGTCAAGCTGTTTTGCTTACTTAGGATCAAGCACCAATTTCTGGACTTCTTTAATGGCTGAACTAGCAGCATAGAGTGACATCTTACCCACCTGTATCAAAACCAAATAGAAAGTAAAGAAATCATTGATAAGAGAACAAAAGAATTTCAAGGAAAAGGAGGCATTGAATTTTCGAGGAAAGTTTCAGGATTCTTACCTCCAAAACTTGAAGTTTTGCTTCATGTTCATTTGGAAGACAGCAAATTTCTTCTGCCAATCTAGAAGCCACCCCCAAACTCTCAGGAGATAAGAAATCAAGACCCAACTGAACATTGGACTGCAAATTTACAAGAAGAAAACAAAGAAATAATTATAATGCAGAATTTAATTAATTCTGAATTAACCATGTCAACAATTTAGACGGATCTATATCAAAACTAATTCAAGAATTACAAAATTCACAATTAACAGAAGAATCGGAAATAAAAGCTAAAGCTTCTGGAACCACTCTAAACATAATGGTCTCTAAATATCTTCAGTCCAGGAAACTGTAAGTATTTTTATAAGACTTTTAAAATCAGACAGTACTTGACTTTAAAAGAAGAAAAGAAGGAAACAAAAGCAACAACTACAGGCTGTTCACAAGTGTTGTTTTCTATAGCATATGCCTGTCCCCCAAACTACTAAAGAACCTTTTTTTATCCCATTGTTCGATAATAAATATGTCCCTAACCTGAAGGCCTAAAATATTCATCTGCGGACAGTAGAAGCAGCCCCATTAAAGCAACATCATTTGGAAACCACAACTAAAATCATCTCCTCAAGAATGAAACTTCTATTCTTTTTTTTACTTTTAATGGATAAAGGATGAATATGTTGCAACTTTGGAAACAGACTAATGCTGGTTCCAAGAAAAAAGGTGTGAATGAACCTTGGTCTAATTTGGGAAAATCACAAAACCATTTATACTAAGGATATCAATTAATATCCAACCATTTGAAAAATAAAATATATATTTTCATCATTGTAGTTTAGATGTTTTAAGATTGTTTTACACTTATATTTATCAGAATTCAGAATCCAATTAACTGCAACAAACTTGCCTGAAGATTCCTCACTTGGAAAGGGCAGCCAGCAGGGACGAATACAGCTTGCCCCAGGTGCTGTTCAAATGACCATGGTTCAACTCCTGAGGAAGAAAAATAATAGGAAAGTCAGATACCCTGCTTACGAACAAAATAAACAATAGGAAGGTCTATGCTAACAAAATAGAAGCTCGTATACCTGACTATGTCAACAGAAAAACTAAAAACAAGCAGGAATAACTGACTCCTGCTAAATCTGATCCATTTTATCTATTTTGAAAACTAAGAAATGCTATTGTTACTCACCAAATTCTTCTTTCAATCGTCTCTTATGAAACCCATTTAGGAAAACTGTTCCATCATAAAGGGGATGTGTGGCCTGAGATCCCATTAATAAGATCAGCAACATGCAAGTTATAGAAGCCATTTGTCTTGATTAAAATATAAGGTACATTCCAAAGATAACTAGGTCAACTTACAAAATCATGCACTGCATTGTCAGGCTTCCAAAGGTCCTCACAGCGTGTTCGCAAATAGTCAGTTAACTTAGGAACATCCTGCCGACGAAAGACATCCCAACTAACTCCTGTGTGAATCTCTACAGGGATATCATCATGATTTTTCCTCAACTGCTGACCCTCCATTCCCTCAACCTCTTCCGTTCTAATGGTTTCCGTTCTCTCAACCCCTGGGACACTGGTGGTTCTTTCAGCCCCTTGATCTTCAATTCTCTCAAGCTCTTCAATGCTAGTGGTATTATCAACCCCTTCATCCTCCATTTTCTCATTCTTTTCTGCAGCTGTCTTCACTTCATCTTGTATATTACGCCCACCAAGTGATATTTCAGGCAACCTTCCCTCCTCCAAGCTCTTTTCTGGGTCAAATGAGCCATTCTCCTGGCAATGTTTTGCCTTTGCTTCACATGTATGCACCAATAAGTATACCTGCCCATGCCTCAGCAATGCCAATCCATATTAGACACCTTAGACAAGTGAGATTGTTCAGAAAAAAACAAATAAACAGCCACTTAATATTACATGTTGGCTCTCTGTACAGGGCATGGCCACAGCTGCACTTATTGCACTGGAAGGCAACCGAATTTGTAAAATACTTGTTCAACCCAATGTTAGAGATATGAAGAATTTATTTGTGAACCAAGTAGATTGAATTTAGGATCTCAATGGGATTAGTAAGATTTCAGTTCTAAAAACACCTCATGTGTATGCTTTAATTCAAAGTTTGTATACAAATGATAAATTTCACTCTAGGACCTATAGTTTAAATCTTCTAACATGAATTTCAACAGCAATACATGCGAGTAGAAAGTGCCACAATATCAATGAAATAACAAATAAAACTTACCATGTCACGCATTTTGAAATGAAGATTGATTACGGAATTGCCCACACTGAGTTCCTCATGGCTCCCATATGATATACAAATCTTAGGTCCTACATCATTCTGCAAAGAGTAATGGGGCAACTTTGCAGCAACATTTAAAATACCCAACCTCGAATGGATGAATTCAAGGAAAGGCAGTTTACTGATAAATTCGGGTCTCTGGTATAATAAGAACTCTTCAGAAGCACTGGGGGAAGGCCAATCCTTCAACTTCAACATCTCTAGTGAACCGTTTTCCCGGATTCGTCCCTCAGAGTATCCTCTGATAAACTGATCAAGTTCAATATCAACCTGCCAACACAGAAAACCACATATCATGGAAATCAATAGATTAACACAACAACAATTTATTTACTGATGTTATTAAGAAAAAAGAGCCATACACCTAACATGAGCAAAAGTGAGAGAAAACACACCTCAGACCAGTGTAAGCAATCTATGGCCTTCACTGTTCTGTTTTCATCTTTTATTTTCTCATCTGATGTTTCCCGGATCCCCTTCCATATGGCCATTGGATCCCAGCTTGATATGGATGAGCTGTCAAATACCTGCTTCACAATAACAGGTTCGCCTCTGACCCAATGTTTTCTAAACTTGTTTATCCCATCAACTTTTATATCTTCAGATAAGGGGCAATATAAGAAATTATCATCACTATCATCTCTATGAGCATACTGGCAGAGTGTGGAATCACTCAACCCAGATTTCTGTGGAGTGTCAGCATCATAGACCTTGCAGCCACTGACCATTTCCTCCACATTTTTCACAAGTTTTGCTACCCAATTCATCTTGAAAATATGGCTTAGGTTCAATGATGAGGAATTACAACCACCATGCTCCTTTGGAGGGCATGGAATGCTGCCATCATTGTTTGCCTTCCAGCCTTGGTACTTATCTGATAAATTTATTCTTCCTCGGGAGTCTATCACAAATTTTGATAGGGTCACTTTGTCTTGAATTCTCCTTTTAATATGGTTTTCATTCACTTCAGTTCCAACACCATGTTTTGATGCTCCTCGAAGATCTTGACAGCAATGGAGGCACAGATCATATGAGCAATTTGCACAATGCCGATGATAATCAATGATTGGTATCCTACATATATTGCTGCAAAATGATAAATTACAATGAACAACAATATTTGAAATGATGAGGAATCTATTGTACTTATACACGCTCCAAAAAACCCTATCTAGAAGACAGGCTATAATTCAGCTTTCTGAACTCATCAAATTGCAAGATTATTTTATAAGATAAGTAAAGACCAGGGTCCTGACTTCAATTCATATGCACAGTAAAGAAGAACATTAAAGCAGTGCATAAGTTTACTTAATATACCAGCAGATCTGCTCATCAGCATTCAATTTGGCCCGGACAAGATCTATATCAGTTCCTGAAGAAGTAATGCCCAGTTAGTCACATAACAGGTAAAAGCTTATAAAGCATTCTAAACTCCATATGCCACTAAAATATAAAAAGCATCTCACCACACAGCCTCTGTTCCAGCTCTACTTCAAAGCATTGTTCATGATGGATCTGCTTAACTATAGGAAGCACAGAAGATAATAGGCAGTGGAGATATTGCAATTTGTCTAGAACAGGTATCTCTCGTATTCTCGCCTGCAACTTATAGGGGAAAAAATATCCTCAATGGATAAGATAATCCCAATACTATTTGTTCATGATACATAAGAAACTTAACAATATAATAGAAACATGGTCCCTTCAGTTCATGAGTGAAATACCTTTACCATATTATCTCCTCGTAAGCAACTCCTGCAATTGCAGATCCCACGACATGCAGGACAAACCTTCTCAATTTCTTCCTGTGGAATGTCCGAGTACCTAGAAGTACAGAATAAATCATTGACTGAGCTTATAAGTTGGAAATATGAATACATTTTTGCAACAGAGATCAACCCTCACCATTCAGAGATACAGTTATCACAAAAACCTCTCTTGTCACATCTGGGACACCAAATAACTCTATTTCTGTCATTCCTTCGGCACTGATGACAAGTTTGTCCACCAATGTCTTCAGAAGAATCTGTGTTTGCATCAGAGTATTCCTGAAAACAATGTGTTCATCTCAATATCTACAAGTTGACGCAGAAGAGAAAGCAACCATGCAAAACATAAATGAACAGTACAGTATAATAACAACATTTTAAAACATGCTGTCAAGTACGATTTCAATTTCACTCACTGTCATAGCACTGGCATCAAAGCTTCTTTGTGATATACCCTTGGATGAATCCATAGTTAAAAGAGGAGGCGTCTTATATGACCTCCGATTCTCTTCAAACTTGATATCTCTTCGAGAATCATCATTTAGTTTTTGAGAATTCCGACCAGACAAACTCCTTATATGTGTTTCAGGAGAATAGCGAGCCTGACTTTTTGGTACTTTCTCCGTGTGCCTCTTTGATGGAACAAAAGACGGTTGTTCCTCTTCAACTTTCATGTTCACAAGTGGTATATCAAAATCATCACTCTTGCTCTCCAAGTAAATATCTCTTTCACCCAGCGATCTTCTTTTGGCCTTCTTCAGACTGGCTCTCAAGGCAGAATTAGCTGCCCTCTTCTTCGCCTGAATATAATGCTTCTCACAAACAGTTTTATCTGGCATAGACATGGCAGTGCATCTCCACTGTTTCCCATCTGACCTCTTGCAGCGCAAGTCATCAGGAATCCCACCACCATTCTCCTCACCATTAGCCAAGGATGATCGTGGGTGATCCATTATAGCTGTGTCACAGAAAAATTCAACAAGAACAAGACACTTAACTAACAATTGTACGCTCATAACACCAATCTGAAATAGAACAATACAAACCAAAAGATCCAGAACAAGTCACGACATAGCACCACAGAGTAAGCAATCATTCAAACCACACAGGTTGCAAAGCTCCAACACACGACATTCATTCGCAATCATCATGTGAAAAACCCCAACACAAGAAAACAGACTTACTAAAATTAACAAGATTTTTCCATAATGGATTTGCAAGAAACGCGAGATACAAAAACTACATAAAATAAAAAACTACACTGCCAAGTTTCAAAATTTAACTTAATTCATCAAATCATTGCAAGACACAGCAAAATTCGTCAATAAATCGATAGCCCATGTTCCAAACTTTCAATCCAAACACAGAACGCATTGAAAAAACACAGTAACAATAACCATAACAAAGCTTCCACTTGAGAAATTGTTAGAGGGAGAGAAAGAGAAACAATATTCAAGAAAAGAATCAGAAAAACCAGACCCAATTAAAGAATTGGGTGCTTCTTTACCAAAAAAAAGGAGTGAGAAATCAAGCATTGCAATCAAACCCGGATCAGCAAAGACTATCAAGAACCAAAAAAAAAAGAGGGAAGGAAAGAGCAAAGGTTACCTGAGAGAGACGGTTTTGTGGGTGAAATAATAATGTATATAAAGAAGGGAAACGAGAGTTATGAGCCAGAGAAATACTGCTCTTCATTATAGTATAAGCTAGGAAGAGTGACTTTAGCAGAATTTTTAGTGGACGGCTTGTGTTTCACAGACCAGACACACCAGCAGTAGAACTGTACAACTGTTTTGCCTTGCTGTCGGTTTCCGGTTTTAAGGTTCAGACTACTGTGTATGAAGTTCAACAGAACTGGAATAAGCCAGTCAAAAAAAAAAAGATAAACAACGTAAAAACAAATAATTTTTTTTAAAAAAAAAAAACAACAAAGTTAATGATGAAATTTTATAAAAAAAATTACCTATTTAAAAATAATATTACTAGTATCACTGACTCGCGTGCTAGGTAAGTGAATTATAGAAAAAAAAAAATATATATATATATATATATGTATGTATGTATGTTAAAATGCTTCATTGTTTTCATATGAATAGTAAAATGGTATAAAAATAATCTAGTTCTTTTAGAGTGTTTAATCAAATCCAACATTTTCTTATAGATTAATAGATTAACATGGTAAATGATATGAGATGTTACTGCTTGTGGCTGCAATGTGATTATATAAGATTTTATTAGTAAGGTATTTATATATGATCTGAAGAAAATCTGCATTTGAGTGAAGTATCAGGTATTTAAAATAAAAGGCAAAATATGTTATTTTTTCTTCTTTCAATCCATTGGAATTGACACAATTTTTATTTCCAATTAATGTATAATAAAATACAAATGGACAGCATATTCGCAATGCCCAAATAAAAATACACCACATAAAAAGTCCGATATAGCAGCGTAGTTTATTTTTAAAAGTGTTTTTATTTTTTAAAAATATTTTAAAATATTTTAAAAACATTAATTTTAATATGTATGTATGTATGTATGTATGTATGTATGTATTGTTTTTTAAAAAAAAATAGTCAAACGAAAGCAAACAAGTTTTTAATGTTTTTTCCCCTAACCTTAAAAAAACGAAAAGACCATAGAATACCAAACACCCATTAATGTCAATAAATAGAAAACATACAAAGAGATCCAATAGGCAAGAGCATAAAAATATATATTAATAAATAAATAAATAAAATAAAACAAGATCCCATTTAACCCACAGTTATTGAATTTGGTTTGGTTTAATGCCGTATGAATTGAGTTAAAAAAATCCAAATTAATTAGTAATTTGATAAAATAAATTAATTATTTTTAATTTTTTAAAATAATAATTAACTCAGTCTCCATAAAATGCAATAACTATGATTATCATTTAATTCCTATTTATTTTTGTATTTCAAAAGCACTTTAGAAAAAATTTTAAATTCTTCTATTTTTATTTTAAATTAATATTTTTTAATATTAATATTTTTATATTTTCAAATTTTTTAATATATTAATATTAAAAATAATTTTTAAAATATAAACAAATATTATTTTAATAAATTCTCAAATAAAAATCATTTTTAAAAATAAACATAACCTCGTTATAAAACATCTCCATACCATATAAGCACTTCCCCTGCGAAAACCAAATATTTCCTTCCATTTCACATTCTCTCTGACGCCAATAATTTCAAATCTCTCAAACCAAACCAGAGAAAGAGTCAGAAACACGACGAGAGAGTAATTAATTGATAAATTATCGTATGCAAATGGCGATGGCGAGGTCAAGCTCTGGCCTCGCATATCCTGAGCGATTCTATGCAGCGGCATCATACGCTGGATTTGATGGATCTCACAACTCTACCATCACTGTCTCTTCTAAATTCCAAAACGACACCGCTCTCCTTCTCTACGCTTTGTACCAGCAGGTCACCTCTCCATCTCCTTTCCCCGATCCATCGCGTTTCTATTTCAACTCGTACATTACACGATCTGATTCGCATTGTTCTGGCGCGAATTTTAATTCTATTTTCCTTTATTTTTATTATTAATTATAGGTTTTATTAGCTCGATTCTATGTTATAATTTGCGTCTTTAATTCTTTAATTTCTCTTTTTTCGCGATTTATGAGTTTATCAGTGTTACTTATTTTCTAGTTTATTTTCTTTTTGCAAATGTTGCGCGTTTTGAGTGTGTAATTATAGTGGATCTAGGGTGACTAAAAATTATACTGTGCTTTGAAAATGTTAGTTTTCTTGTTAATTATTTATTACGACGCAATGAGTTTGGAGTGAATTGTGTTAATCCGAATTTTTTAGTGAATTTGGTAGTTTTTGGAATGTGATTGCAGGCGACAATTGGACCGTGTAATGTGCCGAAACCTAGTAGCTGGAAGGCTGTAGAACAAAGCAAATGGAAAAGGTTTGTTTGCTTTGCTCATCTGCTTTTAGTTTTGCTTTTGGATCTGTATTTAGTGTGTACTTGTTATTTATTCACCCAAGGCTAGATGCGCAATAGGTGAAGTACGATATTTTGGAAGGTTGGAGCAGAAAATGTGAAGAAATTGGAAACAATAAAGCAACGTGTAAAATGGAGAACATGACTGTGTCTGGGGAGATTAGTGTGGATTCAAAACTTTTCGTGGAATTTAGAGGATCATTTTTAATTTGTTGCACCAAGGAGGGTGATTTTTAGTTCCTGAACTCCTTTGGGTTAGCTCGATGGATGGATCTGTCTCTTGTGAAGTAGGAGGCCAATATAATGTGCTTGTTATGATCCAGTGAACAGTTGCCGGAATCTCTAAAAGATTGCCATCTAGTGATTTAGATGGTGTACCATTGTCATTTTATTTCTCATTTGCTAATTTGCACATCGTATTTTCATTATAGTAAATCTGTTTGAATGCATGGATGAAAGTGCTCAAAAAATGTTGGTGTTTGTGCAGCTGGCAGGGGCTTGGAAATATGGCTTCCACAGAAGCCATGCGTCTCTTTGTGAAAATACTGGAGGTGATGGCAATAGGGTGTTCAGGTTCATCTTTTCATGATGATTCTAATACAAGTTAATTTAATATTATTTTGCTTCTCTTTGGCAGGAAGATGATCCAAGTTGGTACTCTAGAGCATCTAACTCTATCTCAGAGTCTGTCACAGACACACAAGTGAATGTGAGTTCATTGAGTTTTATATGATGGAGCTTATTTTCATTTCTTTCATACTGGATATTTTATCTTCTAACCATGAGTTACTTCTATATGTTTTGATGAGATTGATATTTCTGCTAGTTAACATAAGAAAGAATATCAAAGTATACATGTGAACCAATACCTTTGTTAGTTGTCCTAATGACTCTTTGTTTAGTTAGGTGTGTGCATGATTGTTTATGCACAAGTTGAATTATTTATGTGTAATTCACAGATGATACCAGTGTCATGTGACCACTTTTTAGCACCTGAATGGTTTTCTAATTCACATTTCCTAACTCAAACAACATAATAAAAGTATGTGTGGAAATTGATTTGTGGCCTTTGAACACCCCATGTATGATTCTTCTAGGCAACACAATTTAAGCCAAGGATAAAATGGAGAGAGTAATTGGAATATTGAACAAGGAAAATTTCAGTTAGAGGGAAGGAAAATGTTGAGCAATGACCAACTAGCTATTTGAATCATCACAGCTGCTGTCATTAAAGTGCCACTGCTTACCTCAATCCAAACCATTCTCCAACACAATGCATAGCTACTACCCTGCTACCACCTGCCATCAAGAACACATCAATTTCAAAGCCCCCCACAGGCACCACCAGCACCTTCAACCAAGAACTTTCAAATTGCACTGCTAATGCCACTTCTGCTCTCACATAAGTACATGACTTTTAATTGAACAGATCCAATGAAAGTGTATATTTATGTCTCATTTGTATGGAGGCTTGCTCAAGCATACCTTGCTTGTGTGTCCATGTGTGTGTTTCTAGTGAGTTGCATTTGTTTGATTAGGGAGCTTTCCTTTTCCTTTATTCTTCTTAAAATCAAAACAGTGGAGGGAAAGAAGTGAAGGAAACAATGCTCATCATGGCCATCAATGTGATGCTCGTGCCTTGTTTTGCACCTTTTATCATTAATTTCTCCTTCCTGAGTTTTGCATGCTTACCTGATATTGCTTCCTGTAGCATTACTCAGATGAGCATGTCATCGAGAATGGAAACTCTTTCCCAGACACAAAGACCATTTCTACTGAGAATGGAACCCTTGTAGAAACTCAGGATAAAGATGTCGTCTCAGAAGATGTTGGGACGGAACCCTTGTAGAATCTCAGGATAAAGATGTCGTCTCAGAAGATGTTGGGACAGTTGCTGTCTATGATCAATGGATTACACCTCCAATAACTGGCCAACCGCCAAAAGCCCGATATGAGGTGGGAAAACCTTTTAAAATGGCAACTGCACTTGTTCCCTTTTCTTTCGTTTGTTTTCATTTCCTCTGCTTTCCTGTCATTCACTCTGAACAAGCTCTTTTTTATTTTCCAGCATGGAGCAGCAATTGTTCAAGATAAGATGTACATATATGGAGGAAATCACAATGGCCGCTATCTCAATGATCTTCATGTAGGCAAACCATAGACTGGAATATTATTTTGGTAGATGTAACTAAGTTCGTAAATATTTATTTGTTTGGTGCAGATATAATCCTTATTTTTTTCTGAAAAGCTATGCTCTATATCAAACTAAAGCTGGAATTCTAGAATGTTTTAAATATCACATTTCATGGTCCTGTGCTTTTAAACTCCATTTTACCTCTTATATTTTACTGTGTATTTTGCTTTTACATTGAACTAATTACTGTTCAAAATGACTGTCAGCTATGCCAACACACCTTTTTATATTGTTTCTCAAAATTCGGTGCCCTATGCAGGTGCTGGATTTGAGAAGTTGGTCATGGTATAAGGTCAATTTTAAGGCTGAGAATGAGCCACAGGAGGGACATTATCAAGCTAAATTAACTCCTTGTGCTGGCCATTCCTTGGTTAGTATATAACTGAATTTCCTTTTATATGTGAACTTCTTGAAGCAAGTTTCTCGCAATATGCTGATCCATCTGCAGACAAGTGTGCAGTGGTATTGAATTATCCTCACATGTTGATGAATAGGACACTGTGTGTTCTGTTTCTGCAGATACCATGGGAGAACAAGCTTCTATCCATTGCTGGACATACAAAGGATCCTTCTGAAACTATCCAGGGTATATAATGTATTATCATTATGTGGCCGAGTGATTTAAACCAACATTGCCTTAATATTTGATTTTTTTCCCTGTACAGTCAAGGTATTTGATCTTCAGTCTTGTACTTGGTCAACCTTAAAGACTTATGGGAAAGCACCGGTATGTATTTTTTTCCCTTTCTTGCATCTACTGCATTTCATACAAAACAAAAATACTCAATCACTGTATTATTCAAAGTTCAAAGCTGGAGTCTGCTGAGCTGATGCACAAAGAAGAAATTTTAAATCTTGACTTAAATTTTTTTCTCTTTTTGCCAAATTTGTGAATTATTTTTTTTTTGTGATTTTCAGCCAAAACTACATGTTAGCGTATTGACACTTGAAATGAAATTGTGGATTGGACTTCCGAAACTGTTACAGTGAATCACAATGGAATACTTATGTTCAACAGTTTTCCATTCTCATTTATGATATTGGTTACTTATATAATGTATAAAATGTTGCATATTTCATGCATTGCAGATCTCACGTGGAGGTCAATCAGTTACCCTTGTCGGGACAAGCTTAGTGATTTTTGGTGGACAAGATGCGAAGAGATCTCTCTTGAATGATCTGCATATCCTTGACCTAGAAACCATGACTTGGGATGAAATTGATGCCATGTAAGATGAATCTCGCAAATTGATGCCATGATGATTTAAGATACAACTCTACAGATTCGCACATATAAATAAGATTTCACTTTGAATCTATTATGATATTTTCTGTTGACCACAACAATATCTCATGTTTCTAGCTCACATCCAATTTTTGAGATATGAATGTGAGTGGATCTTCGGATTTCTGTTAGAAATGGAACAATGTGAGCAAGGATTGATTTTTCTTTATTATTTTACAGTGGGGTGTCTCCATCTCCAAGATCTGATCATGCTGCTGCAGTACATGCCGAGCGTTACCTTCTTATTTTTGGTGGAGGCTCACATGCCACCTGTTTCAATGATCTGCATGTGCTTGATTTGCAAACTGTAAGATAACTAATCTCAGTGTTTTTTGTTCTTGTGCAATAGTACTGTTAGTAATATCTTCTGCATACATGGACTTTTAGATGGAATGGACGAGACCCACACAACAGGGGGAGATACCTACACCCCGGGCTGGACATGCCGGTGTAACAGTTGGGGAGAATTGGTTTATTGTTGGTGGTGGTGACAACAAGAGTGGTATATATTTTACAACTTGGAGCTTATGCATTTAGCATTAGCTACCAAATCCTTTTATATTTTCCATTTGTCCTGAATGAAGTAAAATTATAAACACAAAGGAAAAAGGGAAAAAGTTTTCCTGGAAATTTCTTCATGTTTACTTTTGTAAAAAATGGCTGTAGCAAGTCCCCAGCCTGTTTAAGTATCGATCCCAGTCAGAATGAATTTTTTTATTCTATTAGTCGAGTAGTTTTAAATGGAAGAAAATGGGCAGGAATTTTGATTTGAATGATCTAAATTTCTCTCCAGCTTCATAAATTTATCTCATATATTCCTTTCTGTCTACTTTGTTTAGGGGTCTCTGACACTGCTGTCCTCAACATGTCTACACTTGGCTGGTCTGTTGTAACTTCTGTTCAAGGACGTGCTCCTCTTGCCAGTGAGGTATTTTACTTCACAGAATCGTAAACTATTTCAAGCTGCATGTAATTTTACTGGAAAGTTGTATGATTTTTGTGTTCCATGTGAAACTTTTTGCAACCATCAAAATCTACGGAGCGCAAAAGTTTTCCATGTGTCTTGAAAGTTTTTTTGCTTGGTTTATTTTAATAGAGCTTTAATAAGGAGCAACTTCTATAAATTATCAACAGTTTAGCTGTTATGAGTAATCCAAGGATGTGTACCTGAGTGCTGTAGAGATTGTGAATTGTGATTTAGATGCATCTAAACTGTTGAGTTTATTGCTGCCTTCTGTAATGGAGTCTGAATTTATCATGCTAGTATAAGTGTTGTCAATTTCAGTCTTTGATGTTGTTTTCTTTCTCTAGTATTTATAGTTATCTTAGAATTCGTTTTATCAATTCCATCATTACTTTCTGAGGGGGTGACAAGCTGTAGACAGATAGGCTTGGCCTTCTTGACTGTGATTTTTTTCCCTCAAGTAGAATCAGTCAGCTGACCATCTTTTATTGCAGGGCTTGAGTTTGGTGTTGAGCTCTTATAATGGTGAAGATATTCTTGTATCTTTTGGAGGATATAACGGGCATTACAGCAATGAAGTTAGTAGCAATCTTCCTTTCTTGTGGATTCCCCTCCCATCTCCCTTTCCTTCTTTCTGATTTTGTTCTGCTGTCAGGTCAATGTTCTTAAACCAAGCCACAAATCAACTTTGGAATCAAAAATAGCAGAGACTCCTGTGCCCGACAGTGTTTCTGCTATCCATAATATTACAAACCCCACCAGAGATGTAGACTCTGAATTTGAAGGGGGGCATGAAGGCAAAATTAGGGAAATTGTTATGGATAACATTGACCAAGGGTCCATGGTATGGGAAATTGCAATTTTTTTTTAACAAATGTAGAGATTCACAAATTCTTTTGCTGTATTGTTGTTTTGGATTTGCATCCTTAAGACTTTGAATTCCATGCAGAAATCTAGAGGTGAGGGAACTAGTGAGCATCTTTTAGCTACTTTAAAGGCTGAGAGAGAAGAACTGAATTCTTCGCTCAGCAAGGAGAAGTTGCAAACTCTCCATTTAAAGCAAGAGTTAACTGATGCTGAGACTCGTAACACTGATCTTTACAAGGTAATCACCTGACATACAGGTTTAGTCATCTTTTGAGCACTTCTGTCAAATCTTGTACCAGAGTTGCATGCCATCTGAAATTTATCCTGTGGTTGTTTTCCACTTATCAACTTTTCTGTAGCTCATAAGATGTTCTTTCTTTCTATATCAAATGCCCCTTAATTTTGTTCTCTTGGCATCACAGGAGCTCCAATCTGTACGTGGTCAACTTGCTGCTGATCAGTCGAGATGTTTCAAACTAGAGGTATTTCCTAGCTGCTTTCTCTTCATATTGTTTTTTTCCCATTCTTTGGGTTTGATCAGGGGGGATTATTGGAACTTCCATGAAGAACTACAATCTTCATCTGTTGACTTCTCTGATATGCATCATTTAACTTTTCATTTTTGGTTAAAACAGCCACAAGATATCTCTAGTTCAGTAAACCAACCCAGAACTGAAGATATGGCTAATATCATCTTATGTCTACATATCAGGGAAAAGAAACGGTGTTTGGTTTGCCACAAAATTACTGTGCAAAAAAAGAGATTGAACAATGGCTGGATAAAATATTCGCCTTCTTGTTGTTACGATAAGTAGGGTGAATTATGTTAATTAAGAACTGCTAGCTTCTTTTATACTCTCCTTTTACTTACAGGTGTAGTAATAAGCGAATCTTCCAAAAATAGCAGCACCAGTTTCCAAACAGATTTATTTGTGTTAATTACTCCTTGAACTAACAGGTTGACGTTGCGGAACTACGACAAAAGCTTCAAAATATGGAGGCACTGCAAAAAGAACTTGAACTCCTGCAACGACAAAAGGCTGCCTCTGAACATGCCTTGAATGCAAATCATAGGCAGGGCTCAGGTGGCGTGTGGGGTTGGCTTGCTGGAACCCCTGGCTCTGGCAACCAAAAGGAAGATGATGCGTAAATTTTGTGGAAGCCTTGGTAAGTAGTGATTGTGTAGATTTGGTTCTCGCTGATCCACTACCTACCAAATATTTTTGTTTCACTAGCCTGGTTCTTTTTGTGATGGGAATAAAGATATCAAAAAAAAAAAATTGGGTCAGAATGAAGTCCCTTTGGGGTATAGTTAGTAGTTTCATACGGTCGTCACTGCAAATTTTTACAGGGTTTGTATTGGAAGTAAACGTTACTGTTTTGAATGGTCACTAAATTATAGGGTTCATTATTTTCCAACAAAATTTGGCCAACATTCTTTTGTTACAGCAATGTTGAGCTCTTAATTGTACTTCTATCTACAGAAATTGTTGATTTATTCGGTGCAAATTGGGAAACTATTCTGATCCTGTTTTCTTCCCTTTTCTGTATAGCTAGTTGTCTAATCAACCAAGAAAGAATTTATTGAGCTGCCATAACTATGAACATGGAGTTGCGAAGGAGTAAGTGTGATGAACGGCCCTTTCCTCCTCTTCATATTCACTCGAACCTCTATAATATTGTGATTAATCACGAGTCATGGCTGATTCAATATCTGAGTCAAAATAAACAAACATTTGTCAACTCACATACCTGAATTGGTGTATTAGTGATTTTTATGATACTACAGAGTATAGAGTGCTCATAACGACATTAAAGTGCCAATACAATATGCAAAGAATATCCATGCATTCCCTGGTCCGTGGTCGTGCTGATCTAAACTTGAAACTTGATCCAGCTGTTAATTAGTAAATTGATTAGTTTCATAAATCTAGCTCAAACGTTGCCTGCTGCCAAGTAAACCTTAAAAATTCAAAAACTCAGAAAACAAAATAAAAGGTGTGTTAATTCACGAGTTGATTAAATGCCCTAATAGCTTAAATTATCTTTCAAGTCAATTTCTAAATTGGAAACCTTAAAACTTAGTTCTCATTTTATGAGAATAATTTTCAGCATCAAAACAAAATTATTTATATTCAAATTAGTATATTTATGATTTTATTTTTTTTATGGAACGCAATGAATATACTTAAAATCTCGTTATAAAAAAACTAAAAATATTGTTCTAAGAACAATCCTGAAAATGATTTGGTACAGACAATTATCAACCTCATTATATATATATAAAAATTGATCTCACACTATTCTCATCTTCCTATTTTCTTCAAAATTCACTTACAAAAAAAATCATTAAAGAGAAAGTTGGTGGGCCCCGTTCCCATCATACGGCCAGAACCCACTCCTAACTTTTCCTTCCACTATCAAATAACGTGGCACCATCCAAAAACCCTCTACAGCTGCTCATATGACACCCACACACCGCATCAAACCTTCGTAATTTTCTCTCCATCCAAACACGCCCTTATCTCTTTCCCTACAAAAATCTCACA
>NW_011499913.1:519159-632093 GCF_000495115.2 Populus euphratica
CTCTTTCCCTACAAAAATCTCACAGTCCCCACACTTCCACGGGAACCAAACAAACCCTAATCAGTCTCAATAGAAATGCCTTTTTAGCCTTCAAGACGTCAGCTTTATAGGGTTTATTTTATCAATTCCACCTCTCGCAAATGATATCTTTTGAATCAGACGCTAAAAAATCGAATGAAGAGGAAGAAGAAAAAACTAGGGTTTCTGAACAGGAAGGTAACAATGTTAGGGTTTCTAAGGTTGAAGAAGAGGAAGAAGAAGAAGGATCTAGGGTTTCTGAGTTGAGAAGTGAAAGCAGTATTGATTTTGAAGAGAGAGAGCAGAATAACAGGTTAGCGGTAGGGGATTATAAATCTTTATGGAGTGAATTTGATGATTTTGTTGCTAATGAGAAGAATGAAGCAATGGAAGGTACGTCTAGGGCATTAAGTTATGGTTTTGAAGTTGGTGATATGGTATGGGGGAAAGTGAAATCGCATCCGTGGTGGCCGGGGCATATATTTAATGAGGCGTTTGCTTCGTCTTCGGTGAGGCGGACGAGGAGGGAAGGTCATGTGTTGGTTGCGTTTTTTGGGGATAGTAGTTATGGTTGGTTTGATCCGGCGGAGCTTATTCCGTTTGATGCGAATTTCGCAGAGAAATCGCAGCAGACGAATTCGAGGACTTTCATTAGGGCGGTAGAGGAGGCTACAGATGAGGCTAGTAGGAGGAGTGCACTTGGTTTGGCTTGTAAGTGTAGGAATAAGTATAATATTAGGCCTGGGAATGTGGCAGGGTATTTTGCAGTGGATGTGCCGGATTATGAGCCAGGAGGGGTTTACTCGGTGAATCAGATTATGAAGGCAAGAGATGGGTTTAAGCCGGGTGAAGCTCTTGCTTTTGTGAAGCAGTTGGCTGCGGGGCCTCATGCGTGTGATCAGGATGGTCTTGAATTTATTAAGAATAAGGCTAGGGTTTCAGCATTTCGCAAGGCTGTGTTTGAAGAGTTTGATGAGACATATGCACAGGCATTTGGAGTTCACAATTCACGGCCTTTGAATGATACAATTAAGGTTTCAAATCAGCTTGCTAAAGAGCCAACTCGAGGTATTATCTTATTTGTCTTTCCCTGATTTTTTAGCCTTGCAGATTGCATAGGTTTTGAACATCTGCTCTGATTTGTGCATTGGAGATATTATCTTGATTTTATTGCCCCGTGATGGGTGATATCCATGCTTCTTCCTTGTGTGCCGTTTTGTTTCTATCAGATGCCAATTTACATTTCTTCTTGAATAGTGACAAATAGTTAGAATTACTTCACCACGCTTTTGCTTGTGCACTGAGTGCTTTCACTTCTCTGATGCAACACAAGCGTTTACCTTAAAGTTGCAGTGAAGGTATGAGAGTTTAGATCTCACTCTGTTTTGTAACAAAAGGATGGGGTATCAGTGGTTATCAAATGGTAAATTTTTTAACTCATTGAGAAAGTGTAAGGTAGTGGTTGTATCACAGTAGCTTTTGAGGATGCGTGCACAACTTTGTTGAAACTCTTAATGTAGCAAGCATGCACATTTATTTTTATGTATTTTTTAAAATGCTTGTATTTCTGACTGGCACCTCAAAGCATCGTTGCTTGTGTCCTTTTATTCAACTCAATTTTTTTCCAAAATGGAAATTTTTTATCTTTATATCTTGTCTGCCGTTGAGAACTAATTGTCCCCTTTTAATGTAGTTGCTTGCTATTGAATTTGACATTTGATTAACGGAAGGATTTCCAATTTGCCTGGTAATAAAGTGTTATGCCTGAGTTGAATTGTTTCATTTCATGTCAAATAAAGGTAGGTAGTATTAAGACTTCTAGCCTAAAATTCTGAGTTTAAAATTAACTCTGTTGCAATTAAAACTGCAATGTGTGTAATATACAGAACACTCTTTTCTTTTCTTTTCTTTTCTTTTCTTTTCTTTTCTTTTTTTGTTGTGTAAGATTCACTGCACCAAGTAATTCTATATTCTGTTATTTCAGGGATTTTATAGAACACAAATGAGCTCCTTCATCTGAAAATTTTCAGCAATTTTAATCACTTGTGTTTTTGGTATAGGTTTCGTTCTTTTATCATCACAAATCATACATGGGTCCTGCACGTTTCTTCCTTTATTAGCGTGTGTTTCATGAATTCCTTTTGAATGGCCTTTTGTAATGCCCCTTCTATTAGCTTTTTCTTATCCCATGTTTTATATTCTCATTGGGTTGTTGCTCCTTCAGCTCCTTTAAGTGGTCCATTGGTGATAGCTGAAGCTCTGGGTGGTGAGAAGAGCTCAAAAAAACCTATAAAAGTCAAGGAGCATTCAAAAAGGGACAAATATCTCCTTCAGCGAAGAGATGAGCCAAATGACCCGGGAACTTTTGAAATTGGCCAAAGGCAAGCAAGTTCATCATCCCCAGCAATTCACGTGGAGGGTTCATTAGCAGCAGAAGCTGGTGATTATGTGTTGCAAAAAAGAGCTCCAGCACCCCACATTTCAACAAAACATGAACAATCTCCATTCATAACCAGAGAAGGTGTTGATTCTAGTGAAGATGGTGCTGGCAAAGCAGCATTAGTTTCAGATCAGGCTCCAGGATATGGTGGTGCTAGTTTAAATGCAAAGCCATCTCTTGATAACAAGGATGCTGTGAAAGAAATAAAAGGTGAGCCAGGATCTGATGTGGCTGACAATCTGAAAAGTGTGGGGTGGTCTGATTTGCCTGGGAAGGAGCAGCTTAAGGGTGTTTCAGGTTGTACATCACCAACCTTTCAGGAACAGGAGGGTATAGTTGACCTTAAATATGAAGAGAGTGAAAAAGCATCCAGATCGAATGAACTTTCTCAGCAAACTGAACTAAACTTTTCTGCAAGAGCTGAAGGAGACAGTGGATTGAGTAAAGTTCAGGATGGTGGCCCTGGCTCACATCTTTCACCACTTAATGCCTCGCAATCTGGTGGAACGAATACTGGTAGTGGAGTGAAGAAGGTTAAAGTCGTTAAACGACATACAGGGCTCCTCAGCTCTGAGACGTCTATTATGGGGGAGAAAAAGAAGAAAAAGAAGAAAGAGTTGGGAGCAGAAACTAATCCTGATCATCCGAAGAAGCGGTTGGCCACTGGAAAAGGTGGGGTAGCGGGAATCTCATCTGGAAAGTCCACTCAAATCAGTATGTCTCCTGGAGAGGATTTTCAGCTTAACGGTCAGCAGAAAGATGTTGGCACCAGCAATACCTTGCCCAACAGTATTGAGCTTGAGCTACCCCAGCTACTGAGTGATTTGCAAGCTCTAGCTCTTGATCCCTTTCATGGTGCAGAAAGAAACAGCCCTTCAGTTACAATGTCTTTCTTTCTGCGATTCCGGTCCCTTGTTTACCAGAAAAGCTTGGCTTTATCATCACCATCTGAGACTGAGCTTGTTGAAGCTCGTGGCGCTAAATCCTCTTCCAATATCGGGGCTTCTGACTATTCTGCCAGTGAGAATTCCAGAGGTTTGACATCTTCAAAACCAGCAAAATCCCTTGCCAGACTTGATGATCCAACAAAAGCTGGACGGAAGCGGTTGCCATCTGATCGCCAGGAAGAAATTGCAGCAAAAAGGTTGAAAAAAATTACTCACCTGAAGTCATTGGCTTCTGGGAAGAAGGCTGGACAGAGAAGTTTGGATATGCAGCGAGTAGAAGGAAAGGAGCCAGTGGCTACCCAGCGAGCGGAAGGAAAGGAACCCCTGGCTACCCAGCGAGCGGAAGGAAAGGAACCCCTGGCTACCCAGCGAGCGGAAGGAAAGGAACCCCTGGCTACCCAGCGAGCGGAAGGAAAGGAACCCCTGGCTACCCAGCGAGCGGAAGGAAAGGAACCCCTGGCTACCCAGCGAGCGGAAGGAAAGGAACCCCTGGCTACCCAGCGAGCGGAAGGAAAACTGCCTGCCACTACCCACCGGCCTGAAGGCAAACACCCAGTGGCTCAAGCTCCTAGAAAGTTTGTTAAACCAGATTCTTATAAAAAGATGGAGCCTCCAGTTAGAGCTAATGAGCCCACCATGTTGGTGATGAAGTTCCCTCCTGAGACATCGCTTCCATCTGCTGCACAGCTGAAGGCAAAGTTTGCTCGATTTGGGTCGATAGATCAGTCCGCAATCCGTGTCTTTTGGAAGTCATCACAATGCCGTGTTGTGTTCCGGAGAAAGCTTGATGCACAGGCAGCTCTCAGATATGCTGTTGCTAACAAATCCTTGTTTGGCAATGTGAATGTAAGATACAACATCCGGGAAGTGGGCGCCCCTGCATCTGAGGCACCTGAATCTGAAAAAAGCAGAGGTGATGACACTTCTGTTGATGCCACGCAGGCCAAGGATCCTCTGGTGGAACGACAAGCAGCAGCATTTGCACACCAGCCTCCTTCACAGTCAGCAGGCCAGCTGAAATCGATATTGAAGAAACCAAATGGAGAAGAAGCAGTACCAGTACCTGGTGGTAATGGTGGTAGAGGAACACGTGTAAAATTCATTTTGGGTGGGGAAGAAACTAATAGGGGAGAGCAAATGATGGTTGGTAATAGAAACAACTTCAACAACAATGCTAGTTTTGCAGATGGTGGTGCTCCTACTACTACTACTGTTGCTATGGATTTTAGTAGTAAGAACTTTCAAAAGGTTATTCCTCCATCTCCATTGCCTATCCTTCCCCTTCCTCCTCAATTTGCGAATGACCCACTTAATAATTCACACCATCATACTGAAGTACCACCCAGAAATTTGCACAATTTCATTACTCCTCCAAGCTCTGGACCTAGTACACCAAGCATAGATATCTCTCAGCAGATGCTGAGCCTTTTGACAACATGCAACGATCTTGTCACCTCTGTGTCAGGCTTGTTAGGCTATATGCCGTACCACCCTCTTTGACAACAAATATGGGCCGATACACGCAACTCTCATCAAAGGATTGGACTACATGACAAACAAAAAAAAAAAAAAAAAGCCAGCCATCTCCTCCAAAGCTGCACGATTGCTCTTGGGTATGAAGCAATTGAGACACAATCGACATGGCCGCCCAAAATTTTCTCGTGAGAAGCAGCAACTGAAACTTATGGACATGGGGTCTTTCTTGCTGGGTGCCATTTAAGCAAATCCATCACGATCAAGTTTGGTGTAAAACTATGTAGTTTTGAGAGTGGACTAGTCAAGAATTTGTACCAGTGCCATCCTTTTGCTTTTGGGCTCTTTTTCCCCCTTTATTTTGTCTCACGTTGTACCTGCTTATGGCATTTCCATTTGGTGCCCGTTTGCCAGCGCGGTCCACTGTAAATGCACCTGTCAAAAACAATGTATTTGTCGCGGTGCATAACGCCGATCATCATGTGCTTGATCTGCATGTGGTGAGAGCTCGTACCAATTTGCTCGGTGCCTCTTCCTGTTAGATAGCGACCTGCCCATGGCACTGAATTCGTTTTATATAGTCCACCGAACGTCTATGGTCGCACCCAAAATCTAATGATTATTTTCTCCTATAATAAATTAGTAAGTCCTTGCAGTATTAAAATAATTAAATAGTCATCTGATGAGTGTTCGCCATGCCTAATTCAGTAATATTTTGTTTCAAGAAAATATCTCTTGCTTTTCCTATACTTTATAATAAAATAAATAAATTAAAAAAAAGAAGTCAAGTGGATGTGTATGAATTTAAAAATATAGAGATTAAGTATATCCATTGGAAAAACTTAAGGACTAATTGGTTGGATTAAATTATATCTAACTCATTAATTTTTTTAGTGTTTTTGGATAGTTTTTGGTGTAAAAAATAAATTTTAAAAAATAAAAAAAATATATTCTCATGTATTTTTAAATAAAAAGTACTTTTAAAGGCAATCAATATATATTTTTAAATATCTCAAAATCAAATTATGATTTTTTTTAATATCACATCAAATTTATCTCAAATCAACTTAAATTTTTCATCCAATCAAATAAATTTTTATTTTTTTCTATTTTTTTCAACTTTAAAATATTGCAAAAACCCAAATAAATGGCACCCAAGTGGAGCCATCATGTCAATCCAGGTTTTACGTAATACTACGGGTCATGCTATGAAGCCGGCAACAAATCGTTGTGATGATAGAAATCGGCTGCTGTATATAATATTACTGCTTGCTACACGTTCAGTTTCAAGGAGACGTGTGCCTTGACGTGTCTCTACCGTTGATTCCCCGTCCTTCTAGAAGGATACTTTTTTTTTTTTTTTTTTTTTTACTTCGAGAGTAAGGAAAAGGCAAATAAAAATTACATATCTAATCTTAATTAGCAAGAGTTACTTTCCTATTAAATACAGACACGGGGATTCCAAGCATTTGCCCGGCGGCAAAAACGATATTATCCACCATTCTATCTTAATTATTACCTCTAATTATTATGCTTATCCTCTTACAAGATAATTAACGAATTATATTCTTTTTATGAATACACATTTAACTTGAATCACTTGAATAGATTGTATGTGATTATCGGATCAAGAGGAAGGTACTATTAATATTAATATTAATATTTTATCTGATTTAATTAAGATTTATTTATTATAATTTGTCAAATTAATCTCCAAACGGTCGAGTTATATTTAAAAAAAAAACAATTTTTTATTTTTTAGTTTAATATATTAATGTTAAAAATAAATTTTAAAAGATAATTTTGATATATATATTTTATAGAGCTTATAGATAACTATTGCTTTTGGGAAAGAACGCGTAGGATATTATTCCATAGAGAATCTAAAAAAGGGGAACCCTCTTGAACCTCTCATTTAATTCTCCATATAAGACGGCTCGCGCGGCTCAGGAATTTTCCTGTCACTTTCGTTCAAACCAAACAGCATTGTATATATACCCAACGTTTCTCAATTGACTCTTATAGAAAACCCCGAAAAAAGAACAATCTTTAAGGATAAAATTCTCTCTTTTTCTTGATAACAATACCTTGATCGCTTTTGTTGTTTGTAGAGGAAAATAGTATCATGGAGTGCAGGTCATTAGAGATCACAGTTATCTCAGCCAAAGATCTCAAAGATGTCAATCTTTTCGGCAAGATGGATGTGTACTGTGTTGTTTCTCTCAAAGGAGATGATTATAATTCTAAGCAGAAACAGAAGACACACGTTCATAAAGACTCTGGGCCAAATCCTGTATGGAATTTCCCCTTGAAATTCACCATTGATGATGTGGCTGCTCAACAGAATCGCTTAAAGCTCAAGTTCATGCTTAAAGCTGAGCGAATGTTGGGAGATAAAGATGTTGGTGTAGTCTTTGTGCCTGTCAATGAATTGCTGGGTGCAAAGGATGGGAAAGGTTCCTTAAGCTATTCCGTCAGTACCCCGAGAGGGAGGATGAAAGGAACATTGAATTTCTTGTTTAAATTTGGCGAGAAATTCAATGTTACTGCCCCGGCAATGGCGAAAAAGATGGACGGGAACGTCTCTGCTTACCCTGCCATGGGATATCATGCTGCTGCCGGCGGGAAGGAAATGAACAAGCCTGTCGCTGCCTACCCTGTGATGGGATATCAGGGTGCTGCAGGTTCAAGTTATGCATACCCTGCGCCACCGCCTCAAGCGGTGGGGGATAAGCACCAGACTCCTTATCCATATCCTTATAATCAGCCGCCGCCGCCACAACATGGTTATGGTGGGTACCCACCTGCTCCCGGACATGGGTATCCGGTTTACCCACCACAACCCATGTATGGTGGTGGGTATCAACCTGGGATACAACAGAAGCCTAAGAAGAGTGGTAGAGGAAATATGGGTTTGGGATTGGGAGCCGGATTGCTTGGTGGATTGCTGATTGGTGATATGATTTCTGATGTTGGTGACATGGGTGGTTATGATGGTGGCTTTGATGGTGGTTTTGATGGTGGCTTTGACTTTTAGTATTTCTTTTTTTTTTTCTTATTTCCTTCCATTTGAAAGGCTTTTCTTTTATTAGGTTTTATCACGTAGGTAACCAGGGATCTGAATAACTATTTTATTTGAGTTATACTAAGCTTTTTCTTTCTTTTTGTTTCTTAACAAATTTCTGACTCATGTTGCTGATGAACATATTGCTCAACTGATAGCAGGCCCTTTTCTTTTAGAGATCTCGTGTTCGAGCCTTTTTATAATTAATAAAAAAATCCACTCGATCCATGTTCGAAGTTCAAGTGCTTAATTTCTTGATCATTAGCATGGTTCGAGAATTACACTCACCAAAATGCATGCGTCCTCTGCCTCATCAGTGCTAGCGCGAGAGTGCAGAAGGCATAAAATCATGTATGTATCCAAACTAATAGAGGAAGGATGCAGCGAGAATAATAAAGGAAAGAAACCATGGCAGCTTCTTCGTTAAGACTAATGCAGTGTTAATGGGTTCTTGCATGCCTTTCCATTAGGGAGGGGGAAAAGAAGCTTTCTGTGGGGGGCATCAATACCCTTTGGTTTTTTTTCCAAAAAAAATGTTTTTTAAAATATTTTATATTTAAAAATACATTAAATTAATTTCTTTATTTTAAAAAATTATTTTTAATATTAACGTATCAAAACAATTTAAAAATATTAAAAAAATAATAATAACATTACCACCATCACAATGATTAGTTTAGTGTTATTTGAATAGTTCACTGTGTTGTTTGGTGTTAGAATATACACCTCTTGCCATGGTAAAAGAAGAAGAAATACATTAAATTGCTAATTTATTAGTGAACTTTAAAATGCTGGGAAAAAAAAAGGCTTAATGTTTGCTTCAATGTTTGATGTCTTCTAGGTTTTATCGTTTTAGTATTGCTTTCCCAAGTATTTAGAAAGAAATACTTATAATTAAGGTATCAAAATCCTAGTAATCTTCGGTAAGCTTAATTTGTAATATCATTGTTTTCTACCATGACTTAGATTCTGGCACTACAGGGTATAGTTTTAAAACCCGGCTCAGCCCGGCAGGTTGACTCGGGATCCGACTGATCCGGGACTGGAATTGGGCCGAGTTGATGAAAAAATAAAGTAAGCCATGACCTGGCGTGACCCGGCCGACCCGGCAGGTTGACCTGGAAACCTGGACAACCTGGCAAAATCCAGTTAAAAACCCGGTGGTAACCCGTTGATTTTTATTTATTTTTTTACTAAAACAACGTCGTTTTGAATTTTTTTTTAAATAGAAATTGACCCGGTCAAAACCTGGTGACCCGGTCAAAACCTGGAACCCGAGTCTTGAACCGGACCAGCCACCAGGCCGGATTAAAAAACTATGCTAGGGGTTTCTCTTCAATATGATTATATAATGTCACGTAGCACTTAAAAAACCCTGATCTTTTTGTGCATGCAAAGCCAGATTTCTCCCCTCAATCAGCTCAAATAGCTTTAATATTGACCTTCTTGATCTTTTCCTTCAAGATCACAACAATGGATTATAGGACCGTGGACATTACTATAGTGACGTGCTTGAAAGGCCTTAAACTCTCAAAATTGTTCTCCAAAACTCGTGTTGTGGCCTCCATCGTCGGTGGCTCTCTGATTTCCAGGCAAGAAACACCGGTTTGCACATACAGAGGAAGCAGTCCAACTTGGGATTATCCGATGAGATTTTACTTGGAAGATTCACTACTGTTGCAGCAGAGTCAATTGATGGTTGTGTTTTAAATCTGGAGCACCCCGATAATCCTTGGTGGAAACCAACTTCTTGGAGAAGTATATTTTCCGGTCAAGCTGCTTTTGGATGATTGGACAGAAGACGAAGCAAGCAAAGGAGGGTTCTTGTCCGGTCGTGACACTATCAGGAAAGCATCAAGGTTGCTTGGTTTTCAAGTATGATTTTGGAAATGGTAAGATTAGGGGTGCTCCTAAGAAGGTCGATGAGAATCTTATTAATCCGGCATGGTCATCGCAATTGCTGCCGTCAAGACACCACGGAGGATGCTTAAGTGCACCCAAGTCATCACCGTATAATCCAGCATATTATGAAGCAACTCGACTGCCACAGGCTCCACCATTCGGCACCATAGATTGCTTTCTTGTTCTAATTAGTTTACAAGGGTCCATATTAGTTTTTCCCTAATACAATTGTAGAGTCTGATTTTCTTTTGTATATTATAATTCTCTCTATTATTCAATTTGTGATCATGGTGATTGATTTGGATTTCAATAAACATCTGTATTAATATAAGGACTAGACTAAACTTTACCTTGCCAAGTGTCATCATGAGGTATAAAATCCCCGCATCCCCTCTCAACACTCTACTCTCTTCAACCCCAAGCCTCTCATGGCGACCCGACCCGGGTGCGATTTCGAACCCGGCCATCCCAAAAACTCTTCCGCCGCCGCCATAACCCACAACCCGAATCGAGTAGCAACCCCGCCAATCTACCACCTATCCTTCAACCAAAACCACACCTGCTTCTTAGTTGGACTCCAAAACGGGTTCCGGATCTTCGACACGGACCCATTCAAACCCTCATTCCGCCGCGACATAGACACGCACGGCGGTATCGGATTGGTTGCCATGCTTTACCGCAGCAACATCTTCTGCCTAGTCGGTGGCGGACCCGACCCTATTTACCCCAGAAACAAAGTGATGATTTGGGACGACCATGATTTCCGGTGTATCGGAGAATTATCGTTCCGGTCAGAGGTGAAAAACGTGAAACTTCGTCGCGATATGATCGTTGTTGTGTTGAATCAAAAGATCTTTGTTTATAATTTCTTGGACTTGAAGTTATTGAATCAAATTGAAACGGTTTCGAACCCTACTGGGCTGTGTGAGATTTCACATAATTCGTCGCCGATGGTTTTGGTTTGTTTAGGGTTGCAAAAGGGGCAAGTTAGAGTGGATAATTTTGGGTCCAAGAAGAGTAAGTTTGTTATGGCGCATGATTCAAGAGTTGTTTGTATGAGTTTAACTCAAGATGGGAGGAGGTTAGCGACGGCGAGCGGTAAAGGGACTTTGATTAGAGTGTTTAATGCTTTGGATGGTACTTTGCTGCAAGAGGTATGGTAATTGTTAGGCTAATTAGTGTGCTTATATGTGGCAATGTGGCTGTGATTATGATGATTAGTAAGCTAATTAGTTGTGGTGTTTTTCGAGTCTGTTGTAATCTTAATTGGCGTGTTAAAATTTTGTTGATGTGATTGTAAGTAGAAAGGAATGGACTTTTTGGATGCGAGCATATGTCTGCATGAGGTAGTCTTAGCAAGGATGATTTTCTCAGTGATTTAATTGATGGATATCTTAATGTGATTTTGCCAATTTTGATCACATTGGACAGGTTCGCAGCCACTCTTGTTGATTGAAGATCTAGCTCATTTCTTTTATAAGAAAATGCGGTGTAGTTGCATAAATCAAAGAATTGTAAAGTGATTGATAGCGGATTTTTAAGCAGTGAGCATGTAATGAGATCATGAGGTTTCTATAAAAAAAAAAAAAAAGAATAAGATCTTTAGGTTTGAATGTTTTATAAGCTTGAATTTTTAATTTGTTTTTTTTTTGAAACATAATTGAACATGTGTCCAATTTCTGTTTTTGGTCAATTAAGTAAGCATGTGTTTGTGCTAGATTTTCATCCAGCTAGAAACACCCAATTTCTTGTCTGTGGTTTGTCGATGCTATTTGCTAATGTTCAGTGATTTCTTGTGCCTCATGCTAGGTTAGGAGAGGTGCAGATAGAGCAGATATCTACAGCCTTGCATTCTCATCCAATGCTCAGTTCCTAGCTGTCTCAAGTGACAAGGGAACTGTACATATCTTTAGTCTCAAGGTTGATTCAGGGTCGCTGGCCTCATTGCCAAATGATAGATCTCACTTGGCATCTGAGCCAATTCATTCTAGACTTTCATCTCTTTCCATTTTCAAAGGTAATTTCCCAATTTAATGTCGCTTATTCTTTGAACTATAAATACCGTGCTAGTTTGCTGTGAAATCCTGAGAAGTTAGTGCTAGTGGTTATTTGAAGGCTATAGGGGCCGGTAAATTTTAGTAGCTGGGCATGTTACACTCTCTCATAGGTTAAGATATGACTTCCAAGTTCTAAATCCAGTTCATTAGCTTGCATGGGTTAGATAATCTTTGATTGTCATCGGTGAGCGTACAAGCCTGCTAGATAACTCCCCTTTAGGTTTTGATATCATTGTTTGGAAGTGATGCTTATATTGGGCTTCTCTCATTATTTTACAGGGGTATTGCCAAAGTATTTCAGTTCTGAGTGGTCAGTAGCTCGGTTTCGATTACCTGAAGGTTTGCAGTACTGTGTTGGGTTTGGCCACCAGAAGAACACAATTGTCATCATTGGCATGGATGGAAGGTAATGAAAAACCAGATCGTTGTGGTTTGTTTATTAGTTATCAATCCACTGTCATGTTTTCTTCCTGGCACTCGCATGGTTCCCTGGGTGGTGTACTAGGAGGTTATCCCTAGGGCTGATAGTGAAAATGTCTTTGGAAAAATAGCAAAAATCATATTAATGCAATGATGTTCATTCTTCATAACATGCTTAGCTCTTATGCCTCGATCATAGTGGCTCCTTCAGCTTCCTTGGGAATATGCTTTGGGTTTGTCTCATTCTGCTTCTACTAAAAACCCTTGTTGCTTTATTCTGATGAGCATTGATGAACGATCTTTTAGAAGTAGTGTTACTGATATCATTGTGTCATTCCATATTCATAACAAGTAGAGTTGATTTTTTTCTCAATTGTGCTGGGTTTGAATTCCCATTGAACGTAGACTCTGCAAGTTTGTTGATGAATTCAAGAGTTAATGAGAAGTTATCTTTGGTAATCACATAAACCACATTATCATGTGTCCATTCTAATACTAATGATTGGTTCATATGCCTTAATGATTTCGACTCTGTTCGGAATATATTTTGTGTTAGTTGCGATAACAGTGGATCTTCAATCAGCTTTTAAGTGGACAAGATTGGATGTGGATCTTGTTTTGATTATGAATATATCACTGTAATTCATGGATGGATCGTGTTTTGAATAAATACTGCACCCAAATTTTGTAATGATGATCATAAAGAATCTTAACGAAGTTGTTTGTTGGATGGTTTTGCAGTTTCTATAGATGTGAGTTTGACCCTGTGACTGGTGGGGAGATGATCCAGCTTGAATATATCAATTTCCTGAACGTGGAGAATTTCTGAGTCAATCAATTTGGGGGTAAATATTGTTAATATTATTTTCTCAGGAGGCTGAAATTAATTGTACATATAAACGTACGAGTAGCTAAAATCGGCTTGGGATTAAACCCCATTGCATTTGGCGGTGTAAGAAAAGGTTCCGGTGCGTGCTTTTTCTTAATAATAATGGTACCCTGTACATTCATGTAAATAGTAGCCTTGACTGAGCATGATGAAAAGGGACAAAACATTTCTTAGGTGTTCAGGTGGCAGAGCCATACTACTCAACCTGGCAATCCTTTTTTTTTCCTTATTGAAGTAAAGGGTGAGACTTGACAGTGATATAGGAAAACCACCCCAGTAGTGTTAATACGTTCAATATCTGACGTTCTTCTGGTCATCAAACAAGCTATACAATTTCAGAGAGCTCCTGAAAATTGGCTCTTCGGAAAGATTTCAAGGCCAGGGAAGCTTATCTACATTTTCATCGCCCCCAAATAACAGCCAAGGGTATGCCGCAGCATCCAAGACAAGGTCTTCATATTCCATTTCACGAACTGTGATTTCATATTGAGAAAATGATTAATTTAGACACTTCCATTGAGGAAAGGTTGTGAATTGGAAAACTGGAGATTTCGAAGTTATCGGCCGTGCTTTGCTTATAACAATGATATCATGTTCTCATTGCTCAAAAAACACTAGAATCTTCCCAAAGCGCCAATTTCCCCGTTTACGAACGCCGTCATAGCCAATACTCCCGAATTTTGAAACCCCCAAACGCCCACTGGGGGTTATGAAAGCAGCAACTTGGTACAAAGGCAAGGCAGGCAAACTCGATAAATTTGAGCAACCACACACACCAAGAGCAGCAAAGCGAAACACATGCGATGGAAAGAAGAAACCATTCCATTAAATATTTGATAAACATGAGAGCTGCGGCGGCGGCGGCTGCTACATTATCTTTGTGCATCAAAAACATAAACAACTTGTAAAGAACAAACTAAACTGCCCGTCTAAATTCCTACTACATTGGATAACAACCGGTCAGCGTACAACAAAATAAAACCTGATTTTATTACAAGTGGTTTTAGGCCTTTTTAGGTGATTTTGGCTCTGACCCAGAAGATTTCTCACTAGCTGAAGTTTTCTTAGGCAAAAGTACTGGGTTAATGTTAGGTAAAACTCCGCCGCTTGCTATTGTAACTCCTTGCAGCAATTTTCCGAGCTCTTCATCGTTTCTTACAGCCAACAAGACGTGTCTAGGGTTGATCCTGGTCTTCTTGTTGTCTCTCGCTGCATTTCCAGCCAACTCCAGCACCTGGAAACATGAAATAAAACAAATTAAAATACAAAAATAGATGACTATATTGAAAAAAAGAGCTTTCCATGGATTAGAACTAAAGAAATTAAAACAAATACAGGCTACTAATTTTGATTTTGATTTATAAAGGAAAAAACGATTGTTTTTGCTTGGAAACACCCAAAAAAATATAGATCTGAAATTTTTAAATAAAAAAGATCGAAACATTAGACATTTCTCAAAAACAAAGGAAACAGAGCTGGTTCAAAACGGCAACACTGGATGTACCTCAGCAGCGAGGTATTCGAGAACAGCAGCCATGTAAATGGGAGCACCAGAACCGAGACGCTGAGCGTAACGACCTTTCTTCAAGAACCGAGAGATCCGACCAACAGGGAACTGAAGGCCAGCTTTGATCGATTTGGAAACGGACTTCTTGCGGTCTCCACCTCTTCTTCCTCCAGCACCTTTGGTTGCCTTTGTCGTTGCCTCCATTGTTACAGAGAATTGAGAGATATTAAGATGCGGGTTCAAACGGTAGCGTTTTCTGAGAGGGAACTGAAACTGGAGAGCGGGATTTGAAGAGGATAGAGAGGGTGTTTGGGGATTTATAGCGGAATGTGACACGTTGGCGATCCGAGAAGATTTGGGTTTGAGATTTGAATGGGCGGTGAGATCCCGACAGGTTGGCGATCCTGGGTTTTTGAAAATGGTAAGTGAAATGAGAGTTTGGGTGTGGGTGAGGTATGTGAGTCGTTGGATTTGCCATGCTGGCAATCCGTGGAGATAATTGCTGGTGTGAGTTTATAGCTGAAAATTTTAAAGTGATGATAAACATGTGTGTCTGTAAGTATTTAAATCGTCATGAATTAATATTTTTTTGGACCACGAAGATTTATTAATCAATAGAAATATTATTAACGGATAAGTTAATAATTTATTATTTTATATACTAACTAATAAAAAAATCATTATCTTTTTCTATAACAGTCAACTTATTATGCATGTTTTATATTTTGGTTAAATAAATATTATCTAGTTATTGAATTATAAATTATTTTTATTGCTATATATTTTATGCATTTGTTTAGCTAAAATAAGTTCAAGAATGTAACTAGTTTTATAAAATAGAAGTGATGCAACTAAAATTACATTTGATCTATACTTGATTGATATAATTTATGAAAAATCAGTTAAGTAAAAATATTTAAAAAAATAATAAATAATAAAAACTAAATAAGTAGCTTCTCATCTTAAACATGAAAAGAAACTAGCAATGACATTTGAAATACGTAGAGTATTATATGAGTATATTATATATAGTAATGGCATTTGAAACGTGTAGAGTATTATGTAAGTATATTATATAGAATATTGTTGAGAACCCTTTAATCACAGATAAATCACGGCTTTGTAACTTTATATATTGTCTACATCTTTATTGAATGAGCTTGGCTATATATATATATATATATATATATATATAGTCTTACAGTAGTAATAGGAAACAGAATGAATAATACCACGTGCATTTCTATTAGCATTACAATTGCTAACAGAAAATGGTTTCCTAATAGAAACAGTTAAGGAACGGTTATTCATCTCCTACAATTATGCATTCTACCCGTTAATCCTTCCTCTAAACTAACTGTGATACATAGTTAGTTCAGCTTAGTAGTTGTACACATTTCCATCTGATTTCAGAACTTCCGGAAAGATTCCAACTTTAATGGTTTTGTCATTACATTTGCAGTTTGTTCTTCTGATCCACAATGCAGCAGTTCAATGATTCCATCGTTAGCAAGTTCCCTCAAGAAATGGAAACTGACATCAATATGCTTGCTTCTTCCATGCATGACAGGGTTCTTTGACAGTTTAATAGTGGAAGTATTGTCACACATAACTATTGTGCTCTTCTTCTAAACATGTCCCAATTGATGCAAAACTCTCCTCATCCACACCACTTGACTTGCACACCCTGTAGTTGCCACAAACTCTGCCTCTATGGTTGACAATGTAATAATTGGTTGTTTCTTTGATAACCAAGACACTACCTATGAACTTAACAAAAAGACGTAACCTAAAGTGCTTTTTCGATCATCTAAGTCACCAGCATAGTCACTATTAGTATAAGAAATCAAGTCATTTGAGCTCCTCTTCTTGTACATAATTCCATAATCAAAAGTTCCCTTTAGGTACCTTAGTATCCTCTTGGCAGCTTGTAGATGCAATTCTGTAGGTCTGACCATATATCTGTTAATCAAACTTACACTGTAAACTAAGTATGGACGAGTTGAAGTGAGATACACAAGGCTCGAGGCTCCCTATGATTTGTTTGTAGAACGATTCATCAACTACAACTTCGTCTACATCATTGCTTAACTTAGAACCTAGAGCAATCAGGCTATTGACTTCACGACTTTCTATCATTCCAAAACGCTTCAAAATCTCTAGTGCATATTTCCTTTGGTAGATAAAGATACCATCACTTTGTTGTGATACTTCAATGCTAAAAAAGAACTTCATTTTTCCCAAATCAATCATCTCAAACAATTGCATCATTGAACACTTGAAACTACCCATCATCTTTTCATCATCACCAGTATATATTATATCATCGACATAAACACTTGCAATAAGCATTTTCCCTTCTTTGCTTCGTTTAGTGAAGAGTGTCTGCTCATTTGAACATTTTTCAAAACCCTCATTTACAAAGGAATTCTCTATGCGGCTGAACCAAGCTTGTGGAGCTTGTTTTAGGCCATATAATGTTGTATGCAACTTGTAGACTTTGTCCTCACTTCTCTTAACTTCATAGCCCTTTGGTTGTTCAACATACACATCTTTATTAAGTTCATCATGGAGAAAGGCTTACTTCACATCCATCTGGAAAACATTCCAGTTTCTTTGAGCTGTTATAGCCACTATCATTCTCACGGTTTCAATCTTTGCCACTGGAGCATACACTTCTGTGTAATCTATTCCATGTTTTTGTGTGTACCCTTTTGTCACCAAACGTGTTTTTTGCTTATCAAACTCTTCATGCTCATTATACTTGGTTTTATAAATCCATTTCACTCCAATTTTCTTGACTTCAACAGGTAACGCGACTAATGTCCATGTCTTGTTCTTCTCTATGGACTTGATTTCATTGTCCATGGCCAATCTCCAGTTTGCATCTATCACTGTTTCTTCATAATGCAATGGATCACTTGATATTATCAAAGCTAAATCTTCATCTTTAGAAGAACCAAGGCTCTCCCCGGTAACATAATCCTTCATCCATGCAGGAGGTTTTCTCATTCGTGTACCTCCTTCATTATCCTCATTGTCTCTATTATTAGTGCATACATCTCCTTCATTATCCTCACTGTCTCTCTATCCTACATTTCCCTCATTATCCTCACTACAGTTATTGTCACTGACACCATTAACTCCTCCTCCATCGCTATCTCCCCATTCCAAATCCACCAACATTTGTTTTTCAAAAGTTTCATCCCATTCCCATTGTTTCTCCTCTTCAAATATCACGTCTCTACTTATTACTACCTTTTTTGTAATCGGGTTGAATAACCTATAGCCTTTAGATTCCTCACTAACACCCAGAAATATACACTTAACACTTCTATTATCAAGTTTAGTTCTTTGTACCTTTGGTACATGAACATGTGTTATACACCCGAAGACACGAAAATGAACAACAAAGGGCTTGATTCCATTCCACGCCTTTGTTGGTGTGATATTTTTTACCATCAAGATTGGACATTTATTTAGCACATAGTTGCTCCAGTTCACTGCCTCTGCCCAAAGTGTTCTTGGTACTTTCTTCTCACATAGCATTGCACGAACCATGTTCATTAATGTTCTATTCTTTCATTCAGCTACACCGTTTTGTTGAAGGGTGTAAGCAGTCGTCAGTTGTTGCTTAATGTCATTTTTCTCACAGAATTTGTTAAACTCAAGTAAGGTGAATTCACCTCCTCTATCTGTTTGGAGACACTTGATAGGTAGGCCTGTCTCATTCTCTACCATCTTCTTAAAACACTTGAAATGACTTAGTGCTTCTAATTTTTCCAGCAGAAAATATATTCATGACTTTCTACTGTAGTCATCTATAAAACATAGTGTGTATTTTTTGTTGCCACGGGACATGGGGGTAATTGGTCCATAGATGTTTGTATGAATAAGACCTAATATTTGACTTGCTCTCCAAGAACTCTTCTTTGGTATATAATCAAGGTGATGCTTCCTCATGATACAATCTGTGCATAATTCATCTGAGACAGTAAATGTGGGAAGACCACGTACCATTTTCTTGCTCTGCAGTCCTTAAGCCTTTATAGCTTAGATGTCCATATCTGTGATGCCAAAGTTGTGATAGATTCTACTATTTTGTGAGATTGTGTGGAAGCACTCATCGTGTTGTTGGGATGTCTCTTGTGATTGAGTTAATAGAATAAACATTATGTTGGCACTCATATTTGTTTTAGTGATCAAGCCTTTGTGAGGATGGTAGATCTTGCATACCCCTCATTGAATTAGAATGGCCAGACCCTTCTCTTGAAACTGCCCTACACTCAAGAGATTATTCTTGAGTTATAGGACATAATATACTTCAGTCACAGTAAGACTGATTTCATTCAAATGCAGCTTCACACTTTCTTTGCCCCTCACATTCATTCTAGTATTGTTTCCTAGCCTTACCAATTGCTGAAAACTATCATCAAGCCAACTGAACATGGTTCTATCTCCACACATGTGGTTTGAACATCTTGAATCAATGAACCATACATCTCTTCCTTTAGCTTTGTTTTCTTCTACATATGACATTAGTAACATCTCCTTTTCCTCGTCAATATCCTTGGTATAGTTAGCTTCTTTGTTCCAAGAAGGGCACTCATACTAGAAATGACCTAGTCTATGACACTGATAGCATCCAACTGTAGCTTTGTTGAAGCTGTTGCTACCGCTGCCCCTTCCTCTTCCTCTACCCTTGTAATTAGTTCTACCTCGTCCTCTACCTTTCTTTTTTTCCAGAGAAACCTTTAAAACTTGTTCTTCACCATGATTTTTCTAAAACTTCTACTCATGCAAGATTAATGAGCTTTGAAGTTCATCCATAGAAAGATTGTCAATGTCTTTTGACTCCTCTATGCAACAGACAACATAGTTAAATTTTTCTGTGAGGGTGCGAAGGATTTTCTCTACAATCTTCACATCCTCCATCTCTTCTCCATAGACTCTCATCTTGTTTCCCACTGTCATGACTCTAGAAAAGTATTATGTCACTCCTTCATTGAATTTCATATCCATAGTTTCAAATTCTCTTCGTAGTCCTTGAAGATGAGACTTCTTGACTCTTGCATTTCCTTCAAATCTTTTCTTCATGGCATCCTAGATATCTTTGGCAATATCCTTCTTTAGAATCGTGTCAAGAACTGTGCGATCTAAGGCTTGGAAAAGATAATTCTTTACTTTGGGATCCTTCAGTCTCAACTCATCCATCTTCTTCTTTTATGCATCTGTTTGCACAATTCCACTTGCTGGCTCATCATAGCCAATCTCTATAAGTCCCAGAATTCTTTTAAACGCAGGAAATTTACATAAACATGCTCTAATGATCATAATGACCATCAAACCGAGGAATGGAAGGCTGCATAAAATTTTCTTCACTAGACATCTCTATTGCACTCTGTGTTTAGGACGGTTCAAAGTTGCGGCTCTGATATCAATTGTTGAGAACCCTTTAATCACAAACAAATCAAGGCTTTGCAACTCTATATATTTTCTACACCTTTATTCAATGAGCTTGGCTATATATATATATATATATAGCCTTAATTGTAGGTGATCAATAACCGTTCCTTAACTGTTTTTGTTAGGAAACCGTTTTCTGTTAGCAACTGTAATGCTAACAGAAATGCACGTGGTATTATTCATTCTGTTTCCTGTTATTACTATAAGGCTATATATATATATATATATATATATATATATATATATATAAATTGAAAGTTAACAATAGCATAAATAAAAATAGAGGGGGCAGACGAAAAGAAAATTAAGAGTACATGGATGGAAAGAAGCTCTTAAGCCTCAGCACGCCACTTACACCATACACACAAGGCAAGTTGCTCAACTATTCATCCCCATTATATAATTAAGTATTATGCGTGCCTTTGAAGTGTTTAGATCATGAAAGGTTAAGGTAACAAAGAAGAGCCAACACGAGAATAATATTTTGACACTAATAGGCGTTTGTTGAAAAAATAATTGTTTTAAGAACTAATTTATTTAATTAACTCGGTTAAAAATCAAGATTGACACCATAACAAGGGTAAATCCAATTATAACTCAACTATTAACTTGATAATTATTTTTTTATTAAATCATTTTATTTTGATTTTTTTAATTATTAATTTTTAAAATAGATTCAAATCAACTCTTCTAACTCATAAACCGGTTTTTACCCCATGTCTGCAAGGGTTTTAAAACTAATTAAAAAGAGGGACATGATCTTGCTTATAGCTAAGATAAACAACAATAGCAATGCAGATGCTTGCTAGTACATATTATTGAAAATATACAGGGAGAAAGGGGTGGGAACAAACATTATACACATGCCAAGAGGAATAATTAACCCATGGTTTCCGAATGTCTAGTAGTGTAGGGGAGGCTCTGGATTAGTTAAACAGTTTTAGCATGACCAAGCCGAGCAGCTAAAGCCAAAGCCCATGTTGAAGCTGCTCTTTTTTTAGCACTTTAATTGTTCCCAGGCCTGGCTGCATTTGTACATGGGCTATCCAACATTGAAAGATCAGCTTCATCTGGGAAATTGATCAGGACTCTCATTTGCACTTCTCTCAATCTGACAGCGAACTTCGTTGCCTCATTCATTGCAGCCCTAGCACCAGCCAATGCATCTCCGAGTTCTTCATTGATCAAATAATATGAGCTTACTTGACCTAGTATGTGATCATGCCTTTCTTGAAATTTGCGAGCCCTCTCTTCAGCATTTTCCAACACCTCAGCTACAATCCTCAGTTTCTCTTTTGTGATTTGTTGCTTGTGCCATAGCTTCAAGTTCGGCAAGAGGAGAAAGAACGACGCGGAGAATCCAGCAATGGCAAAAATAAGATGGCTACAGCCCATGAACAAAGCTTTTCTTCGTGTCTATGCATCAGGAGAACAAATTTACAAAAGAATATATTGAAACGCTTTTCTTCGTGTCTATGCATCTATGGTGCTCGAAATGATTCCTTGCTCTCATCGAGGGACATCACTTTTGTTTAATGCACTCCTTTTGTACTGTACCAGATGGAACATGTGACGTTGCTTTACGACATAGAACTCCCTTTTTCACATCATGGAGCTGAGTTTTTTTATTTATTTTTCTCTGTCATGAAACAATGTTTCTGAGATTTTTCCCTGTAATTTTCTTATGGAAAGACACCGCTATTAAACAGTATACCTAAATCTCAACATATCCAATTTTGGTCAAAAACACCGTGCTTTTGTGATCAGAAGTTCTATATGGGATATTAAGGAGGCTGAAGGGTAAGACACAAAAACATGCACTTACAAGGACAAAAGACTCGGTTAATATCATTACTCACTTCTGTTTGAAAAGGAGTTTTGCTGCTATTCTACCCCTGGCGGTTTTGAAATCCAGTTTCATTTTACCAGATTTTCTCGCCCGTCTCGGCTTTCGTGGCTTTCTATTTGATTGCTTTCTTTCTAAGCGCTGACGACGGATCTCTGGATCGGCCCAACCTTTGCCCCATTCCGCAAAAGAAGAATATGATTTGTGTTTGTTCACTGAGAGTTGCATATCAGCTTCAGGGTAAACAGAGAGTGGTTGCTCTCTATCATATTCCAGATACTCAAGTCCTAATTTTGTTGGCTCCGGGCATTTTATCTGGACATGGCTCTGCATAAACAGTGAATTTAATACAGGACCAATTTAGCTGAGAACCAAAATTTCAAACAAACAAAACCTACAATCTGCATGCTTGAGAAAGCAATGGAGATTCGCGCGACAAAATACAAATTTCAAATATTGCTTACAATCCACAGCTAAGCTTCAAGAATTTGCCTTGTACAAAAGACAGCCATAAGATCACAAATTCAATCGTGTCAAAAATGTTTCCTCCGCTAATTAATAGAATCAGAAAACAGGTCAAAATAAAAGCTAGGGCAATCAGACCTAGGAGCTGCCAGAAGGCTAAGCAAATCCCGAGTCTAAATCAGCAACCCATCCATATGATTGATGCCCAGTAAACAAGATATTTTCTAAAGTTTTACACATGCATAGCAACGCTGACACAGAAATACACTGTAAACACTTGGTATAATTGAGCACTTCAAAGACACTACTAGGAGAATGGAAAGTCATTTGAGCAGGTACCTTTTCATCACCCTCTCTGATGTATCCTTTGCCTTCCATAATCCGAGCTAGACCTTGCCACCATAGCTGATCTGTTGTCCAAAATTTTTGATGCTGCACAAAACCACAATAGATAATCAAAATAACAACTGATAATTTGAGTGAAGTGACATATTCCTAACTCGTCACTGTTCCAACACGCGAAATAAGTATAAAGAGATGGTTTGCATCTAGGTTACCTGCTCCTTTATTTTAGTGACGAACATTCTGAGGTTTGGCTTATGCACCGCTCTCTGTGATTTCGTGTCATTACATTTACCATCATATGAGCTATCAATAGAATGGTTCTGTTCCTGAAACTCAAAAAAAGCCTTCCCTTGAGAATTTTAATGGGAAAAAGGAGCAGAAAATGAATTATCTGGATGCACAAGGATCACTCTTTATTACTCATCTTATGGTAGATCTATATGTCAATAAAACTTTGGGTGGCATATAACCTGGCACTTGCAAAAAAACTAACTAGAATTAAAATCCTTACACTTAGATGATACGCTGCAATGATCTTCATTAAAATATCAGCCTCCTCTTTCAAATCCTGCATTTGTGGAGGCCCATTGACACACACATCGCACCTGCATTAAAGGAGTCCTATTAAAAATGGCTTGACAAAGCATGTTGTGGAACAGTAACTTGATAGATATGATGAAAAGTAACTGTGCAATCAATGTGAAGCAAGGGTATTAGAGCAAATAGTAAAAAAGACAGAATCTCAGCAGTAAAAGTAGGTGACCACAGAGAAAAAATATTCAAGTCAAAAGACCACTTTATTGAAATAGACATTAAAGTAGATTCTAAAATGAAAGAAACACTACGTACAAGAGGCACTTCTCATAACTGAAATCCTCCCCAAAATACTCTACAAGTGTTTTAGCTCGACAACATGAGGTATTCATTCCATACCTGCAAGAAGACAAGTAAAAAGGAAAAGCACATCTGTAACAAAAGGTTGAAACGGAAGCCGAGATGCAGGACTGCAAAAAATGTCTTGAATGATAAAGTGGACCTGAAACAATCAGACAACATCTTGAACGCATGTTTTGTCTGAGCTTCACTTCTTTTACTTGGTAAAAGTGATGGTGTTCTTGACAGGTTTGCATACAGAACTGCTTGGCAAAGAAAAAGTTTTTTTGGTTAGTAAAAAAAAAACAATCATGATGCTGATGACTTCTATTACAATCATGCAGTGTCTCATCCCAGAATACAAATCCTTCACTTGGAAGCAACCACAAGGAATGAAACAGATATTGTACGAAAAGGGAGTTTACTGTACAAGTTTTGATCAACACCATGACATGGAACTTCTATTCAAATTAAAAATCATGACCAAACATAATTTAAGTCCAACAATGATAAGTAGTCTATATGTGATATTGTACGAAAAGGGAGTTTACTGTACAAGTTTTGATCAACACCATGACATGGAACTTCTATTCAAATTAAAAATTATGACCAAATAAAATTTATGTCCAACAATGATAAGTAGTCTATATGTGAAAAGAACTTGCCGCATTCTGCTAGTTTCCCATCCCTTCCAGCACGGCCTGCTTCTTGATAATATGCTTCCAAACTCTAAAATTCGACATTAGATGAAAGAAGCGTTAGGAGAACAAATATAACTGATAATTATATGACAAAAAAGGAAAAAAGAATAGGCAGACAAGTTGCCAGAAGGAGAAGTGAACTGTTGCTATTGCTTAGGATAAAAAAAAAGTGAAAGAGCACCAGATTTTTCCTACAACATTATGATAAGTTCTTGAATACAAATGGATAACAATATCCAAAACAATATTGCAGAAATATCAAATCTCAACTGCTAACCTGTGGCCAGCCATAGTGAATAATTCTTCTGATATTTGATTTGTCAATTCCCATTCCAAAAGCAACTGTGGCGACAACCACCTAGAGTAATATGTGAAAATGTTTAGCAGGAGTTTTTTGCTATTGCCTTATTCTATTAGGAAAGGACAGAAAGTGAAAGTTAAAACTAGGTCATTTTCTTCCTCGTATCAAAAAAGGATGATAATAAGAGGTTTAGCTCCTATGAAACCATATGGAAAGAACCAGTTCTGAATTTTTCAGCACCCCCATTTGGCAGTACCTTCAGAAAAGTCAAGTGCATCATAGAAAGAGGAAATATAATCCCCAAAAAAGAAATAAATAATAAGAAGAAATTTAATTGTAGTAAATTCATTTTATCACAAGCAGACAAAAAATGGAGATCAGAAATGGTGCAAGACATGCCCAAACAGGATGCTGTTAGTGTTCAAACAGTGCAAGTTATTAGCACCGTTAAGAATTCAAAAACCAGATGAAAGATGCATCATGCAATCCAGAACGATCAGTTTCCCTACCCATACCTGTATCAAATTTTCGTGGAATTCCTTGTGGACCTGCCTTAGGTGTGATTTTGGCAACTGAGAGGGCAAAATGGCCATGGGTCAGTTGCATGTTAAACAAGAGAAGTTTTCATAGGAGTAAAAGATTCATACCCTTAGTCATGTGATGTGAAAGATTCAAAAACAAGTGAGCATAAAGAATCACCACCAAATAAAAAAGGAAATATACAAATAGAGAAAAATCCAATGATTAAATCTGCAAAGCAGTTTGAAAGTTAATTAGAAGTAGAGGTTACTTTTGCTTGATAGATCAGCCATCAAATCGACAGGTTTCCTTTTGTCATATTTACACCATCAAGTGCTATGCAACATAGCAGTTTCACTACCAATATGTCACATTATATTACAACTGAGTGAAAGTGATTCCAATTCAATTGCAAGGTTGATTCAGTAGGCTTAATAATGGAAAAAGAAAAATCTTATCAAATTAAAATAGAATACATGGTATCCATCCAGTAGACACGGGAAACAACCATGTGATACATACTGATGCATTATAAGCAGCAGCTTTCACACCAAAACCACAAAGATACTCTGTGATGCTCAATGTTTGTTTTCTTGTAGGAACATAAATGATGGTTGGTCCCTCTTCTAAAGGCTCTGGCAAAAGTTTCGACCTGTCTTCTATCTTACTAGAGGGATCAACTGTTTCAGATGACTCGCAAATATACTGGTCCTTGCAAGGAGATTGTCCACTGAATTCACCACATGCAACTTCAAAATGAGATATAGTAAGAATTAGAATAGAAAATATATGTGTGTGTGTGTGTGTTAATGTTGGAGGTTAGAGATGAAATAAAAATTTTTCTTTCTATTAGCAATTCTACTGGCATAAAACTCAATACTTTGCATCTGCAATTTTCTTGATGCAATTTTCTTTTCAAGTTCTATGTTGTTTTCACGACATAGTTTTACAGCCAGCCAGTATAATGCAGCAACGGACATGATCTAAATTAATAGAAAGATGCATACCGTCCCAATCATCCACAATGTGAAAGACATCTACATCATTTTCCAAATATTCAATTGACATTTCTTTTTCCCTTGAAGCAGTCAATCCATTTTCCTTTGTTAAATTTAACTCATCATCATCTACATCACAGCAATCATCTTCAATTCTGTTCATGTCATTTGGAAAAGATACATCTCCATCAGATATGCTATTATCAGCAGAGCTATCAGAGCAACCATCTAATTCTTCTGCGATACTACTCCACTTCTTTTCATTAGACTTTTTCTTCCCAGCATATATGTCTATCAAATGGCTGAGATTCTTCCCATAAGAAGATGGAGAAGAGGTTCTACAATGTTTTACCTGTAAGAGCAGCAACTGAATTTTGGTTTTCCACACCAGTAGATATTTGATATGATTCAATATAATATGATATATAAGGCATGAAAGTTAGGAAGCAAACTAGAAAACATGAGAAGAAATCATAGAGATTCATCAGGAAAAAAAATAAAAATAAAATCCCATCAGGAATTAATCTAACATGTTAACTATTTAGAACACCATCAAATTCAATTTTCAATTGTTGGTCCAATTGTAACAATATCAGACTTCATAGGGAAATGATTACTGCAATACCTAGAGAACATAATGATGCTGTAATTAGTAGGTTGACACCGTGGTCCTCTTGGATTTAGGCTAAATATTTCAGATGCAGACTTATAATTGTCCGTTTACCATGTTGTTCAAAATTTTCCATGTGAAGCTGAAACAGTCATAATGTTTTGTTTCATGAAACCTGATATGAAACTAGCAAAAATCACACTTCTTGCATTAGTCAAATTAACTTCCTTTCAATGGAAAGCATTTACAGGGATATAAAAACCCCATTAAATATTAAACATCATACAAGCAGGAACCACCTTCTGCACATTATGATGCATAGTCCTCTTGGACAATTCTCACGAGTGGAGCATGAAGGAAGCTTATTGGAAAATGAGCTAGATGTGTATGTGATAAGTTCAGAATTAGACATCTTGTACTAAAATTAAAATTTTGGAAGCATGTTTTTAGTACATGAAAAATATGGATATATCTTGTTTATATATCACAATATATCTGTTAGTTTCTATGCATCCAAATCAGGTAAGAGTAATACTGATGCTTATGACCTGCGGACAACCTGCAGGAATTTAACCAATCAAACAGCAGCTATGTAGAAATCAGTATTTTTTAATTCAAAAGCTGTTTTTCAATCCTTTTCTCCTATTCCTTTCTTCCCTTTTACTTGCTACCATCAAATTAAGGTTGACAGGTTTGGGTGTTGTTTTCACCTTCCACAATAAGAGAACAAGAAAAGTTGAGCCCTGATAGGTCAAACAACTATTCAAACATAAGTTGGAGGGCAGATTACCGAGAACTGTAGATTTGGCCGAAAAAACGAAGTAAGCACAACCTTCGTTTCCTTTGACATGCTCAGCACTTTAAGCACATCTCCTCGAACTGGAATTGTGGCAGTTGCGGTCAACGCCATCAGCGGGATGTCGAATTTTAAGAATTTTAGATTGCAAGCACTGAAGTTCTCCCGGATAACAGACAATTGCCTGAAACATTACAATATGCTTCTTGTTAAGTTGTGATGACATCTAAGCATATAGTACTTTGAGCCGAGTCCAGTAGCATGAGAAATGGTGAAAAAGCTTCACAATATCACCTTCCTTATAAAATCATCACTGATAAGATGACTATCAACACACATTAAATAGATAAAGGACACATAGCTAGCCAACTTTCTTAACTTGGATTTGCTATGTTTAGCTTCATCTGAGCACTGATGGTACTTCTCAGTGCATGAAGTTCATAACTATATGTATAAAATTAACCAATCCAATCAGCCTGTGATTGTAAGAGAATAGGTATAACAAACAAGACCATGAAACAGCCAACAGAATGAAGAACACAAACCTGTAGCTAGGCCGAAAATTATGTCCCCACTTAGAAACACAATGAACTTCATCAATAGCAAACAAGGTTATGCCACGACTTTCTGCAAGTCCCTGGAGCGGTTTTATCAGTCTGCGGTGAAATTATACCACTCTTTCAATCAGGAGAGCTAGCAAACTCCCTTTTTTAGACACAAAACAGAACCACATACATGCAGCTTACCTTGAAATTGTCTCTGGGCAGACATATATTATGTCATACGTGCCTCTCATTGCTTTCTTTTCCACACTGCTATCAGGCTGCCCAGATCCAAGAAAGCACGCAGAGACCCCATGTTTTGATAGCTTTAAGCACTGATCATGCATCAAGCTAATCAACGGTGAAATCACAACCACAACCTTTCCTGTTAGTAATGCTGGAATCTGGAAACACAAAGATTTTCCTGCAACAAAATAATCGTATAACAAAAGTTACTACAGCTGACCCAAAACAAAGAACAAACCAAACTAATCATATATGACAACAAAAAGAAGAGAAGAAAAAAAAATACCAGATCCTGTAGCTGCGAGAACAAGGCAATCTTGATGAGCTGCCCAAGCAGCCAAGGCTTCCTTTTGGAAACCCTTTAATGAACCATAACCAAAACGCTCTTGCAATACCCTATTCGCTCTCTCCTCCCAATCCAATCCAAAACTCACCTCTTCTTTACACCAAACTGGCAAACCATCCACTGCATCCTCGACCTTACCACAATCCTCGCTAACACACGATTCCTTACATCCATTCACACTAAGCGGCAAAACCTTCGACCCAGAAACCAAAACATTAGACACATCACTACTAAGCATGCCTCGTTTCACGCTGCGTGGCAACCGGAAATGCTCCAGTATACTAGACTGTCGCTTTCGACCCGAATAGGCAGAGCCAGACAGCATTCTCTTTCCACTTCTGCTGCTTGCAAAGCATTCAGAACTACTGGTCATGGTACCAATACCTTCACAATTTCTGCTCGAAGAACCGTTCAATAAATAATCCACAGCTTTATCCAACGACGGACCGACTTCTTTAACAGCTTGTTCCGCCGCACAACTCTCAAACCCCATTTCTATAAGCTTTTCAACGGTTCCATCACATGCCACAGATTTTTCCATCACACCAAACAGAAAAATTCACTATAAATGGAAAGGGAAAAAGAAAAAAAAATGAAATTAAGAATTGTTCCTGAAAAAAAAAAAAAACCGTGCTACAGATTCATGATTTTAAGCGATTGGTGTCGGTTTCTTATACGTGTCCGTATAAGATCTGTGTGTATACGTGTACATGTGAGTGGTGGAGATGGAAAGGTTCTGAGCATTGAAATGCGATAGGAATGTTGTTCGATTGAGCAGATGGAAACCCTAGGATTTTGCAGGTGTGAGATTTTTCTATTTTTGAGAGATAGAGAGATAAATCAATACAGTGCGTGGATGTGTGCGATCCGGCCCGAGAACTTAAACCTTTTCCCGCGCAATTCGGAGGATTTTGACATTGTTATAAAATCAGATCGGGCTGTTATGTTAATCCGATTATCCATCAATTTATATCTTAATATGAGCAGGATTTAAAATTAAACAGGATAAAAACTGATTTAGTCAGATTAGGTTGTCTTGGTATGTGTATTCATGATTTGAAGTTTAATTTGATATTTTTATTTTATTTTAAAAAAATAAAAACTTAAAATAATATATTTTTTATTAATTTAAATCAATATAATTTAACTCTCAAATTTAAGTTTCGAAAATCTAGAATATTATAAGAGGAGAGTTAGTGACTGTTTGTGTTTATACGGCAGCTTTTATTTTTAACTCATTTTATTGTTGGTGTAGGAATTATATAAAATTTGTTTTAACCATATGTGTGTGAAAAGCAGTTGAAAGTCTTTCTCTCCATCTCGCGGCTAGTAGATTATCCATGTGAATAGTAAAGTTACTTTTTTATTTATTACTTAAGTTATTATTTTGGTTACATCGGATCTTATTTAAAGTTAAATATATCGAATTGAATCCGATTTAGTTAAAAAAAATTAATTTTTATTTTTAATTATATTTTATTTAAAAAATTAAAAATTAATTATTTGATAATATAATATTTACAAAATTTAATTACAATTTTAATTTTGTTTCTAATGATATTCTACTTTATGTTGTTGCATATTTAAGAAATTAAAAAAATTATAGTCCTTGTTAAATGAATTTCTTATATAGTGTAATTATAAATAGTTTAATAAAATAATAAAAAATATTTTATACAAGTATTATTTATTTCATAATGTAATAGCAGTAGTTAAATCTAAAATATTTAAATTAAAAATCATCAATATTAATATGTATAATTTTTAGTTATTTTATAACTTCAATTTAAAAGGTATTCTTTTAACCAAATATATTAAATTATTTTTTATTTAACTTTAATTTTAACAAAAATTTTAACCAAACATATATAAATATCAAAATAACATTAACTAAAATTACTTTTTATAAAATATTTTTTTAAAATAACAATTATAAAAGCTACCATAGATATCAAATACAAATTAGAGCTAGTCAAGCGTTTGATACTTTAAAAAAAATTAACATGTTGATTTTAACAACAACAACAAATAATTAATTAAGATATTAATATAATAAGATAAATAATAAAAAAGAGATATCAATTTTGACAGTAGTTCAGATAATTATATGCTCTAGTGCTTGAACTTTCATATAAGTATTTATTGTCAAATTATAGTCTTTCTAATGGGCAAGTCCTTGCTAATTACACTAACGATTTTTTAGAATTAATATTATAAAACTTTATAATCAAGATTTAAACCTTTCAAATAACTCGTAATAAGAAACTACTAAATAGTTCAAGTGTCACTTGTATTTTCATAATAAATCAATCTTTTACATAAATGATAACACTTCACAAGAAAATATTACGGTCTTTATGAATATATAACCAAGCCTGAAAACGTGGAAGATGGATGTTATGAAAGAAGGGTTTAAAGTTCAAGGAGAATATAAAAAGAGGTGAAAGCTTAGAGCATCAAGTCTGTAAAAAATTCATGGCATTTGATAAGAAGGTACTGTTTATTATTATGTTTTAAAAATATTTTTTAAAAAATATTTTTTATTAAATTAATATTTTTTATTATTTTAAGATTATTTTAAGATATTAATGTTAAAAATAATTTTTTAAAAATAAAAAATATTATTTTAATTTATTTTTAAATAAAAAATACTTTAAAAAATAATCATAAGTTATAGGTTTTTTTTTTTTTTTTAACGTAGATGAAAGTAAAATGATGATATCTATAGGTGAAACCTTGCATAGTTGCTAGTCACGTGTAAGAAACAAGAGCAAGGGATTTTTATTTTTCGAAGGTAATTTTTTATCTTGTTAGAAATTGCTATGTTTTTTTTAAAAAAAGAAAAATAACTGCTACAGATAATTTGAATATAAAACAAGCTAATAAAATCAAACAAGTTAGTTACTAAGTTTTAAACACACTTGTTTTATTATAATAAATCCACCCTTTAAAGTTCAAGAAAGCATAGTTTATGCTTTTTATTTTAAATAAATTAAATGATGATATTAAAATAATATAAGCTTAGGCATCTTAGAGCTATATTTGCATAAAAAAGGTCCATACTATTTCAAATTGATGTGAAAAAAATTCTTACATTATTAAAATTTTTCACATGCATATTAAATTTAGTAATTGTTATCGTATAAATAATTAATGTATAGGTGTCAAAAATCAGTAGGCTAACAAGCTTTGGACCGTGCATGTGTGGTTTGTGGGGGAGCGGTTTCCTTGTTTGGCAGAATTATAATTAATGCCCATATATTTTAGTGAATTACAATTGACCCTTGAATTCTTTTTAATTATGCAATTGACAGCCATGCTGAAAGATAGAAATAGAATAGAAAGAGAAAAGGGATAAATTGAGATTTTTTTACAAAACAAGTAGGATTTAGAGGTTGTTTATACGAAGTGGATAAGATTTGTTAAACTCACCTCGATTTGACAAATAAATTTAGTTATTTATTAATTTTAAATTTAATGCAAGTCCGGTTTTATATTAAATCAAATGAAAATTAATACAGTAAAAATTGGAGAGATTTAGTTTAAATTTATTTATTTATTTATTTTAAAAAAATATTATCTTAATTTTAATTTTAATTTTTGAATTGACTCGTCCGGAATTTATTAAAAAATTCATTTTAAATTGACCGGATTTATTAGCTTGGTTGAGACCAGTTAAATCTATCCTCCGTTTCCCTTCGTTGTATAAATCCCATGCAATTCCCTCTCTTCACTCACAGTCTCACACGTTCCTTGCTAAACTTTCCCTCACTCTTCATGTTCGAGTAAAAGAAAGCAAAGTACAGAACAAAGGTAGAGGGAGTCGAGCGAAGACTTGAAGAGGCTAGAAGAGGGAGTAGAATACTTGAAAAGGCTGCTGGGATTAATTCTTTGGCTTCTGATTCACAGTGGTGGAAATGGACGTCATCAACGCATCAGAAGAAGCTGCGAGGAGGAAGAATAAGCAAGATCGGTGGAAACTCCACGAGACTGTTATTACAAATCCTTGATGTGCTCGATTCATTCTAATTCAATCAATTGAACAAAGACCAGATTCTAGCTAGTTGGGACTAGTCACAAGGCAATTAATCTAAACAACCCAAAAAATCTACACGAAATTCATAAAAAGAAGGTTACATTCAAGTTGGTGATTGGATGATAATCCTCTAAACACGCAATGCAAAGATCCAGTCTACCTAAATGGAGCAAGAGGGTTTGGACTGCTAGGGACTTTGAGGCTCTTAAGTTCTTTACAGACATGATCTAACATTCCCAGAAAGTCTCTTACAATCACGAAAATACGAAGTGGATTGGATTCTTCCCTGCTTACATATCCATGGAAGTATTCTGTAATTTCTCTAACATGCAACATGACTCTACCTTCTTCTTCGTGCAACTCCTTTAGATTCCTTGCTGCATAATTTAGGAAGGTTTTCGTCGTGTGAACAAAGTTTCTGCTCTTTTCATCGGTCATTAAGTCCTTGTTTACTAGCTGCTTTATTTTTTCCATTCCATCCGATAGGTTTGAGACTGAACTTGCAAGAACATCAAGGTCTATTGTAGCTGTTTTCCTGACATTGTAGAGTTCCGTGCTTAGACCTGAAACCAGGTCGAGTCCCATTCTTCTGTAATCTTCTTCCCTTTCTTCGACGGTTTTAGTTTTGTTTTTCTGATTGATCCTCCCCATAATGCTATCTGATACTCGAATCCCTTCCGACCGGATTATTTCTTGGACAACGAAGTGGAGCAAGGTAGTTTTACCATCTGTTCCTTTCACATCAGAAAGTTTAAGGAGTGCATCGAGTTTGAATGCTTTTGCACCTCCTCTGATCGTCCCCACATTCATCCGGTTGCCTGTTTTGAGCACTGCTTCAAGCAACTTTAAGAAAAGTCTGCTTGACCTGAGTTCTTTGCAGGCTTCCTGGTAGAGAACAAGAATTAGAAAGGAAGAGGGATTAGATGTGTTGAAATATCGTTTTGATGAAAAGTTTGCGTGTTTGATGGTTACCTCTAGCATCGAAAAAGAGTTTCTCAGATGAACCACCTCATCTTCAAAAGTTTCTCTATAAAGCATGGCTTCAACTCGTTGAAAGGCAAATGTTATGCTAAGAACTACTCGAACAAACTTCTCTGCAGACCCCAACTCATTGATGTTTCCTTTATAACCGAATAGCTTAGCCTCTTCTTCCTCAGTAGGTGCCATCTTTGCCAGTGCCTCGAGTTGTTGTAAACACAAGCCATCCCCTGTTGTCCACATTATTAGTCAGTTGTTGTAGGCATATAGCATATATGTTATGTGTATATTTGTACACAGTACTCCTTTGTAACGAAATGTATCCAAAGAATTTATAGTTCGTTGTAATGATAAGGCATCTATCAGGAATCCATTTGCAGGAGGAGATGCACTTTTGCTTCAAATTTCTAACTTTGATCCTAAAATGATGTATTGTCTGCTTTTGCAAAATTTAAAATTCTGTTCAGCTTTGCTGTTTACTATTGGAAGAGGATTTTGAGATATTTCAGGGCCTTTCAAGTTTACAAAACACACCTCTCATTAGTGCACCACACACTTGCTCAGCAGTTGCAGTTATGGCTTTTGAGAGAATGGTGATGTTCTGCAGTCTCTTTGGCTCAAGCACATGCTTGCTTGGTGAAGGAGTTTTGCTCTTTGCTTCATCATTCTTCTCTGTGCTTTGGAAGTTGTACCCAAATAGTGATTCAATCATCTCTTCATCGAATCTATTACAGAAACCTCATGTTAGTAAACTCCAAGCGGAAGATTGGAACTTTGAAGTAATACAAATTCACAAACTTACTCAAATGAGCTTGATCTTATCTTGTCCCACACCATGCTTTTGTCTGGTGCCGCTCTAACTTTGTCCCAATGAAGTGGCTTCAATTTTGTCAGTGGTGCTCCATCTTTTCCCAGTGGTGTATATTGAGAAAGCTGAGATGGCGGAGGAGGTGGCCCAGTGGCAAAGCCAATGTTCCCTTTCAGGAATGGAGCTGGGCATGGTGGAGGAGGTGGGCCATTGGCAGAGCTATCATTTCCTTTCTGAAATGGAGGTGGGCATGGCGGAGGAGGAATACTTAATAGCGCACCTGTAGGTCTGGGAGACTTTTGAGGTGAACTCGGCAAGTCATTACGAGGTGTTCGGTTTGATCCTGAAGAAGCACCTGGCTTCCTAGGAGGTGATAAATTTGGAATTGTAGAAGAACTTGAAGCTTCAGATGCCATTCTGGTAGACTGCGAAGATGTGCTTGAAGGAGGTTTGCACATTCTTTGTGCCAAAGTGGGTGGAGGGGGTGGAGGGGGAGGGGGCGGTGGCGGTGGCGGTGGCAGTGGCAGTGACGGGGATTGAGTTGTAAAATTCTTATCATGAACTAGTGTTTCTTCTTGAATGTTTGGATTTTTTGGAGCTGGTGAAGGAGATGGCATTATCTTTAGTGCGTTTGAGGGGGAAATTTCAGAAATATCGTTGAGACTACCAGCCGAAGCATTCGAAAGCCGAGCATTAGATGATCGAGAATCAACAAGAGAGTGAAAAGATTCGTCATCTGATGAATGATATTCAGCGGGAATAATTTTATCCCCAGACGAAGAGTTACCACCATCAGATTCATACATTACCGTTTCCAAATTATCATGAACATGCTTGATTTCCCTCGTGGAAGAACTACTGGCATTATCAGAATCTGATTTCATTACCAATTCTTGCTTTGATTCCAGCCTCTCATGTATTGTAGACTTCGGTGTGCTATGATTTGATAACGTGTTTACAGTTTCAGGAGTTCGATTAAGATAAGTAGTTTGTTGCTCCAAATCCTTTTCTATTGAATTAAGATACAAGAGATCAAGGGCAGGATTTAAGCACAGCTTGCTTGGTGACTTTTGAGAACTCACAAACTTCGATTCACCTCTGCTACCTCCTCTTTTCCCTTGCTCCGAAGTTTTTCTTGCATATTTTTTCCTTTGCTCCAAGAATTTGCCAGAGAACCAAATGAACCCAAGAACACAAAACAAGAAGGCAGCTCCTATAGACCCTAGAACTGCTACAAGAATTGTCTCAAACCTACTCTTATCTTCGTGCTCCCCCCTCCAAATCTTGTGTGGTGGTGAGGCTTGATGGTTGTGATGTGGTGGAGAATAGGAATGTACATGAACTGGTAGCTTTGGAGCAGGAGCAGGAGCAAAAGCTGGAGGCTCAGCTTCAATGGTGGGTGATGGGGAAGGTGCTGGCGACACAAACTCAACTGACGAGCTTCTTCTTTTGGAACTCTTTAGTCCAAGTAAAGCTCTAAACTTTTGAACGATCAATGCTTCTTTCCCTTCATTCTCATCTTCTCCTGAAACTTTGTCAATTCTCTTCTCATCATTAACATCTTCAGTACTTTCCTCCACGAAATCCACCCTTGGTAGGCCAGGAGCTTTGAAGTACCCTTGTGCGTCCAATGAAGCATCAGAAATCAAAAGGTGGGCACTTTGTGATAGTACAAGCATAAAAACAGTGGTGATGAAGATCATGTGGAGAATCTGAGGAGCACAACCCATGTTCCTCAACGAGAAATCATCAAAGCATAAGTTCTAATTTTCTGCCTATAAATCTAGCACATTGTTTTCCTAGACTCCTTTTTCTTGGAAAAATATTTGTTTTCGGGTGTAGGTGTTGTAACAGTGAAGAAGATATAGTGCAGTGTCTTTAATGCTACTCCAAGAAACCCTTGAGCTTTGGCAGCTGTAGTTGTACTGGGCCTTCTTTACTTCTCTCCTCATATATTCTTATCTCTGTTCACCTCCATAAATTCCCTGGGAACATTGTTAAATTGCGTGTTACAGTTTGTCTTTAGGACACTGTCCTCGGTTTTTACTTTGTGTCCCATTCTTATGTTTAACTTTGAAAATCTGACCAGCTGAGTATGTTCTGTTTTTGCACTTCATTAAATCAAGTACTTTGCACTTCCAAAGTTGAAAAAGTGACACCAAAATCTTTATTAGCATCTGAAATATCGAGTCATGAGGTTTTTCAGTTGATCAAAGCTTTTTAGCTGCTAAAAGCCACAAAAACAGACGATGAAAAAGTTTTCTAGGGGGGTCCCCATTTTTGGTTGGACTTGCTTAACCTTCCAATAGCGTGTTGGCGCAAGTTCTCTTCTCCACCACCCCCATCCTACCTATAAGATCCGGCCCGGTTTGGTAGATCAATTTAATAACTCAGCAATCAGGAGTCGGTCCAGGTCGAATTAATGAAAAAACTGGTTTTTTCCCCCTTCTAAATAACATCGTTTTGAGTCTTTTCAAATTAACCCACATGATCCCCATATGATCCACAAATCGGAACCTTGAATGGGGTTTTATAATTATGTTCATAATCGATGGAAGAGAGGGGTTGGAGGGGGAGGTGGGGAGGTTTAATGCTGACTTATGGGAGGCTGTGGAGGTTACGGCTTCCAAACATACTAGGAGTCCCTTTCCTAAACTTTAATGGCTACCCTGCCAAATTGGTTATTGCTGCTGCTGCTTTCACGTTCACAATGTGGTACCACGGTTTGGTAGGACTGGGGCTGATTTCTAAGACATTTTTAGGTTATTTGCCTTCTGTTGTCTCTGACCCCAAACACAAAGGAGAGAGGAGGAGAGGCCTGTCTAGAACCAACTAGAGTAGTTAAAGTAAATGGATCCTTTCGTTGGCTGATCTGGGAATGCTTTGTGAGAACTGTCTGAGATCATTAATGAGATAAATACCAGGTTTAAGTAGAGTCGAGAGATGCTCAAACTTTTGAGCCCAATTAAGGCAAATAGGTAGATAATCAAGATTCTTATTTGTACTTAAAAAGATTGCCGAACTGTTCTGTTTTCCATTTAACCAAAATCCCATTTCATACATGAACATGAAATGAACATATTAGCAGGCTACACTCAATTTTACTGAACCTTACTCAGTTCTCTGGAGTCGATCTAGTACCTAATGAGTCTAGTTTTTTAGATTAAATCTTAAATCTTAAATTAAACAGGGTAAAAATTAATTTAATATAACTTGATTAATTTAGTATAACTTAATCAACATGACGAATTATTCATTGATTAACTAGTTAAATCGGTAGGTTTGATAACGCTGGCCACACCAAGGCAGAAGAAGAACAAATCAGGCTAGCTAGATACCAAAGAAGTAAGGAACAGTCCCTCTCGTTCATGAAATAAGTCAAGTCGGTAGCATACCATTAATCTTTGTTTTACTTGGTTCAAGCTCAAGCAAATCGCCTCAAACTCCCAAGTCAATTAGGGGACCTGAGGCGTTGCATCTTAACTACTAATTTGGATCTTTAACTTAATTAAGAATCACAGTCAAGATAAGACCAGAATATCATTGAAGAACAGATCCATGTTCAGCCAGAAAATTCAAAAAAATTGGATCTTGCAAGAAGAGATGGTGGTGGCCAGATTTGAAGATTTTCACGGCATCAGAATTATTTTATTAGGGTTAAATGATTCTGGGTTTGAAGGGCTTGGCCTAGGAATATGACCACACTCCATATCAGTCCAAACAATATGCTGACGAGTGATGAGCATCTGTCTGATAGCACCATAGTTTTAAAACCCGGCCCGGTCCGGCGGGTTGACCCGGGACCCGGCCGACCCGGAGCTGGAACCGGGCCGGGTTGATGAAAAAATAAAGTAAGCTATGACCCGGCGTGACCCGGCCGACCCGGCGGGTTGACCCGGAAACCCGGATGACCCGGCAAAACCCGGTGGTAACCCGTTGACTTTTATTTATTTTTTATTAAAACGACGTCGTTTTGAATATTTTAAAAAATAAAAATTGACCCGGCCGACCCGGCCGATCCGGTCAAAACCCGGTGACCCGGTCAAAACCCGGAACCCGGGCCTTGGACCGGGTCAACCACCGAACCGGGTTTAAAAACTATGGATAGCACTGCCAGCTCCATTACATGTGCCACAGGAAACAACAAGTCTCATGTGCCGAATACAATTCAACGTTTTGAGGGTAAGAAGCAAGAGGCAAGAATCTCATGTGATGTGTACTTGTACTAGAGGGGAAACATGGACAAGACGATATGGGCACGATAAAAAGAACCCTCGAGCAAAAATTTCATTTATCGAGTGCAATCCATAGCTTTTAATAAAATCTCATGTTTAAGATTATTTTGAGATTAATAATTTAATTTTAAATCGAATTGAATATCTAATTTTTTTTAAAATAAATCAAATGTTAACCTTTTAAGATTTATATAAATCGAATTATATAAAAGTTCAGCTCTGAGTACGATAAATTAATATGAAAACGTGTTTTTAATATTATTGAAAAATAAAATTTAATCTGGATTGATATATAAAACGACATCAAAATATAATTAGTTCAGCTTTGGAATAAATTCAGTGCGCAAAACCTTTTTTTTTTTTTTTTCCTACCGAAAAAAATAATAATCGGGCTTTTAAAAAGTTGGTCCAGGGGCCTAAGCTGACATTAAATTGTAACGGGCTCTGCATTCATCGAGACAGCTATGCATTGATTAAGATCTATAACGGGCTTTGGCTTTTTAGCAGTTTGATTAATTCTTAAAATAATTTTTAATTAAAATATATTAAAATAATATATATTTTTAATTTTTTTTTATATTCACATATCAAAACGGTATAAAAATATAAAAAATAAAATTTTAATTCGCTTAAAAAATATTTTTAAAATATAAAAATAAACTTCGAAAATAACTTGTTTTTTAATATATTTAAAATTATCTGATTTAAGCAAAAAAAAAAAAAAAAACCAATTAGTTTAATTCACTGGTTCAGTTCTATTCAGTTTAAATTAAAAAAAAAATGGCTCGGTTGAATTTTTTTTAAATTCAAACTAAACCGCTTGAATTGATACCCATAAACGACACAACTTTTAAATGAAAAAAAAGGATAGGTGTAACTATCCCAAACCTTCATACCTAGCTGTCAAGAACCAATCCCGATTCATTTTTACCAGTGTTCTTCTCTTGCACGCCATCCACGCTAGATACTTGACTCGTGATTCCTTATGAGTTAGAATTTAAAAAGAACAAATACTTTTTTTTTCATACATGGTCTTCCACACATTTTTGCAATTAAAAAAATTAAAATGAAAATAAAGTTTTTTATACATTATGCTTGTTAATAAAAAAATCCATAAAGGATTACTAAAAATAAAAATAAAAATTAAGAGACAAATCAAGGCTTATGTTTTTTTTTTACCTAATAACTTGTTTTTCAATCTATTTTTGATCCAAAACACTTATAAAATTATGCTAAATCTATTCATAATCTCAATAAATAAATAAATAATCTATTTATAACCTCAATAAATAAATAAATAAAAGGTTGAAAAAATCAAAATTAGATATATTTTCATAAAGTTTAAAAGTAAAAAAATATTTAATATGAACTTTTTTTATTATCAAGTAGAATAATTAAACATAAATATTAATCATTTTCATGCATTTTATTGTATTGAAATTTACCAAAAAACCCATCTAAAAAAAATACCCATCAATGTATGGCTTATTTTTTTTTTATTAAAGGGGGAAAACTATAATTTTATTGTATTTTAAAAAATAAAAAGATCAGAATACTCATCTTACCCAATTTTAAAAATTCAGACATTGAGGATAAATAAATCATTCCATTATATTTAAAAAGGCAAGAAGATAACAGTACCTCTTGATAAATCCTTAATGACTAATGTGCTGTCTAAAAAGATTAAAATAACCCCAGCACAAAAGCTATTGATTTTTTAAAAAGGCAAAGATGTCATTTCATTATTATAGTAAATATAAAAATTAGTCTATGTAGACAATGCTTTCTCCTTCAGCTTTAGTGTTTCTTTCTACCCTTTTCGTGTGTGTCTGTGTACACAAACACGCATGTATAATTTAAAACCTGCACCATGCCATCTATGCTTTGGATCTTAAGGAGCCCAGGAAATGGCTTTTCCCGAATACATTAATTTAGTCATAAATGAACGATTTAGATTCTTTGTGGGGGCTGGGATGATACGGCTGTTGACATATGAACATAGTTTCTAGATATACTAAACATTTAAAAAGGAGGAGGAGGGATAAACACAGAATCCATCATTTATCGGCTTTGAAATTGCCTCCTGTCTCCTAACTTCTCGAAACCAATCGATTACTGAATCTGACATCGACATCCAAGCCTCCATAATCGATTTCCAAGTGTGTACAGGTCTCCGTCTACAGTGATCATGTCTTTATTTTTTTCAAGAAAACGCGTATTGCCACTTCCAATCTGCAATGTACTTAGACAAGAACAAATAGCAGCACAGAAAGTCTTGTTCATATGGGGATTTACCCAGCAGGATAGGAGTTTCGCTTGTTTTGACAAGTTGCTGATTCAATTGTCTTCTCTTAAACGTGGAATATCCCTACTCGGAACATGAAAATAACATCACAATTCACAAGGGTCAAACCTAGACGAGGATGCCTAATTCAAAGTTGACTGGTTTTCCTTGCTTAAATCTAGTGGCTGCACAGCTGATTTTGGAACATACATGGCAGCTTCTTCTAGTGTTGTTCTCTAAATCGAAACCCAGATTGACTTTCGTATGTTTTCACTCGTATATGTCATTGTTACTCGTCTTCTGTCTTTTTGACATCTTCTGCGCTGTATAGTTCCCACGAGTCGAGGGTAGATGTTTTTCACGAGAAAAGTTTTGAAATAACTAGTGATGTTTTATTAATTAATTATCATTTTTTAAAATTTTTCTTTGAGAAATAATTAATAGGACTTTTTTATTATTATTTTATTAAAACAATTGTGTTTTAGATTATTTTCTTAAAAAAAGAAGAAGTAAAAGCTTGGTTTTTTTTTTTTTGTTCTTTTTCAAGACCGGGTTTTGATCAATCTGCCGTATCAACTCCCACCCAGGATTTATTTCAACCCTTATGGAAGGTTGACATGAATCATCATTAAGTAATGAGGCTGCTCATCTTAATTATATTAATTTATTTTCTGTTTATGTGTTCATTGTCGGCATCACAAAGGCGAAAGTCCATAATAAACTAAGTTAAGCACTAATCCATTTGTTGATTATTCTATCTAATCCATAAATGCGAAGACACGAGAGCATCATCATTATCTACGAAATGGGATTACCACATACGCATTAACAAAAGTTAAGGTTTTGGTATTGATTGTGATCTTTATTCATTATTTCTTACCTCCCCACTAACCCATTAACTTACCTTAGACTATCTCCAACATTTCTTGCACTCTTCAAATCCCATGTTTTTTTTTGCCATTATTTATTTATTTCAAGGTTCTTTTCCATTTCTTAGGTAGGTATTACAACTATAATTATAAAATAGTGTTAGGCTTAATAAATCTGCTCAAATCCTAATTGATTTAAGATCTAAACTAGTTTGAAATGGAAAAAAAATCCAACCAACCTTATCAAAAATCTAAATTAACTCATTGGGTTGGTCAATCTAGATTTAATTTAGTCAAAACTTGATTATCAAAATAAAATTACTTTAATATATATGTATATAAACACATACACACTCGTGTTCAACTTCTAGACTGTACAACTACCATTGCAACTCTAATATGCTCTGGCAATCATTTCAACGACCTTTTATATTGAAATTAAGTTTTGTTTAGTATTACAAGTTACCTGCATGGCATACGTTTATTCTATGGCCGCATTTCAAGACTATCATCAGACATACTAGAAATTATTTTACATGATAGTGATGATCCATTGCTCACTAAACCATGATTTCATCATATTAAACATGACATTGCCGGGAAAAAAATAAATCAATTCACCACTAGGCCCAGAAATATGGACAGAGAGGAAATATTTTCTACATAAATATTATTGTTCAAAAAGTAACATGGAAATGTTTAATTGGTATATTTGTGGGCAAGTTAGATCAAGCAAAGATTTGATTTTACGAGTATATTTTAGTGTTCATGTTTTAGAAAAATATTCAAACCCAACCTGGTTCACGGATTATTATTAAAAAATTAATTTAATCTAATAATTTAAATTATTAAATAGATTTAATATATATTTTATATTATTTTTCAACACGCCTCCTCAAATAAAAATTCTTTTAACCTAAACAGACTTACACTATTTTATATTTAATGTTTAATAAATAAAAATAATAAAATTTAAATTTATGACCGTTTAGTTATTAAATTTTTATTATTATATTAAAAAATCAATTTAATATAAAAAATTTATATATTAAAAAATAATTTATATTATTCTCCAACAATCATTAACCTTTCAGAATTTATTTGTTTTCTCTGCATTTAAATTTAGAACAGTAACCTTAGAAGTTGCAATCAATTCCATGTTTTGATACGCACTGCGTCAAAAAGGATTTGGTCTTGATATCAACTTGCGTTAGTGGAAGAGTAATTCTACACATTATAGGCATAAATGTTTTAATAACAGGACCTAATTAGATGAGGTAATGATTTCCTCCACTGTTATGGATTAACCAAGAGCATATTTATGTTGACAATAATCATATACCCTACCACGTTATCTCTCAATGGTTGATCTGTCACTAATGTAAACTTCATAATTTTTCCCCGTAAGTTTGTTAAATGTCGAAGACTCTCTTGTCTCTTTTTTGACGAAACTGGGTAGGTGATGTATGATCTTTTGAATATTCGAAGATAGAATTGATCAAGAAGTATGAACCCTAACTACTACAAATAACTACCACTTCAAGACAACCCATATGCGCCCCTGGGTTTCTATGTTTTTGACTTTCTTCCTCATCCAAAACCATCCACGCTATTAAGCCACCACACATGAGTATAAATCATAGGCATTCTTCTTTACATCCTCACGGCAAATTTCCAAATCTTCTTCCAAAAATATATGTTCTCTACCTTCTTCCTCACTCCCTTCGATCTTCTTTTGCCTCGTACAGTCTCATCAAACGTTGAAAGATTTTACCAATTCGAGTCATTTTCAGGTAGAAGATTTTGTGTTTCAAAATGCATTCCATCATTTCATCCCATTGTCTTACATCCCAAGTCACGTCCTTGGAAAATGGCAACGTTCGATTAGAACATGGTTTGATGTGATCGATTGACGTTATATATAGCTCAACTGATATTAGTGTCTAAGGTCTGAAGAATTTGTTCTGTAACAAAAGGAAGAGAGCTAAGCGGTGGATAAATGTTTGATTGATACCCCTTTAATTTCTCCACCAACATCACATCTTATTCTAGTCAAATTGTACTAAATATTGCACTTAGTTCCCCAGTTTTTTCACCTATATGACTACATGTTTTCAATTTGGTCCATAATGCAGGAGGCCAAGCTAGCTAGCTAGCACTGTTTCAAAACTCTAGAAGAAAAGATGGAGATTCAAGAAAACCAACGAGATTCATGGTCAGAGACAGAGAGCAATACTAGCAGCACAAGAATTGGTTACAGTGGTCCGCTAAGCGGTCCATTGGTGACCACCACCAAGAAAAACAGCAGCAAGAAAAGCGCAAGATTCAAAGATGAAGAATACGTTGAAATCACTCTAGATGTTCGCGATGATTCAGTTTCTGTGCAGAACATCAAGGGAGGTGATTCAGAGACAGCATTTCTTGCTAGCCAGTTGGGGAGAAAGCACCCTTCACTTGGATCACAACTCTCTATTAAGCTACGGCAGGTTTCACATGAACTTAAAAGAATGACATCTTCTAAAAGGTTTGACAAGTATGATAGAAGCAAGTCTGGAGCTTCTCGTGCCCTGCAAGGGCTAAAGTTCATGACCAAAAATGTTGGAAGTGAAGGTTGGTCTGAAATTGAAGCAAGGTTTAATGAATTGGCTGTTAACGGATCTCTTCCAAAATCAAAATTTGGCCAATGTATAGGTATGTGATGGTGAGATGATAATACATTTTGATCATGTCATGAAATCTTCTTCTATGCATGTTAAAATCATGAAAGGGAGAAACATTCCTGTTCCGAAATGCATGAATTTTGAGTTTTTTAGAGTAATTATATGCTAAAAAATTTTAAAGAAAAAAATATTGTTCAACAGATATGGTCTCACTGCTGACAAAATATGATGTTAATGCAATCAGGGATGAAAGAATCTAGTGAATTTGCAAGCGAATTGTTTGATGCATTGGCTCGGAGGAGAGGCATAACAACACCTTCGATAATCAAGGCTGAATTGTATGAATTCTGGCAACAAATTACAGATCAGAGATTTGATGCTAGGCTACAGACCTTCTTTGACATGTAAGAGCCTCCCACTATTTTATACTTTGTGTGTGTTTTATAGTAACTAAATCTGGATTCATCTTACAGCTAAATTTAATAACACTTAGAGCTTGATTTGACTGATTGATTTGATGATCTTGCATACTTGGGGTGGGGGTATTATAATTACTAAACCTGGATGAACTTGGCGGGTAAACTTAATAGAACATGAGTTGACAGATCAATATGATGACCATGTGTATATGAAGGGAGGGTATTATAGTTATTAAACCTGAATTTATCTAGTGGGTAAACTTAATAATCCGTTAATTTAAAATTTAATTTGACAGATTGATATGATGATTTATTAATTTGAAACTTAGCTTAAACTAGGTTTTTTTTTTCAAATGTTTCGGGTATTAACCTAGTTAAATCTAGATGATATGGCAGATCAACTTGCAACCCTTAGGAACTAGACTAGACAAAACTTGGGTGAGACTTTACCATGAAATTTTTTTTTATCAATAATATATATCATGTAAGGAATCAAAACCGGGATTCCAAGCACACGGGCATGCATGTGAAACCATTCTTTCTTTTCTATTTGTTTAGCTTAATAATCTTTAACAAGCATCAAGGATATTGATGTCGACAACTTATATTATAAATATATTACGAGTTGTTTGCGTAACATATGCCTGATGCAGGGTGGACAAAGATGCAGATGGTAGGATCACTGAAGAGGAGGTGAAAGAGGTGAGATCAATATTGAAAAATGGAATGCCAAAAATAAAAGAATCATAACATCACATTGACTGGCCATTTGTTTTATTTTAATCTTGCAGATTATTGCTTTAAGTGCTTCTGCTAACAAGTTATCAAAGATTCAAGAACGTGCAGAGGAGTATGCAGCTCTAATCATGGAAGAGCTGGACCCTGACAGCCTTGGATTCATCGAGGTTTATATTCAAAACTCCCCTGTTTCTTTCCTTGGTCTGAAAATTTGATCAACCAAGCCAGCCTCAGTCCATTCTTAAGGGCTCTAATTTGTCAAAACGGCTAACATTGGGCTTTCAATTTGATGAAACCCTAATCTTGATCACCCCTTCTAGCCCCTTTATGGCCTGGCCTAATTCTACAAGCAAACTAATTTTATGTTTGTTCATGCAGCTGTACAACTTGGAAATGCTCCTTCTCCAAGCTCCAAGCCAATCGACAAACCCAGGAACCGATAGTCGCGTTTTAAGCCAACTTCTAAGCCAAAAACTTGTGCCAACTAAAGATCATAACCCCATCAAGAGAGGTTATCGGGGGCTATCCTACTTCGTCGAGGACAATTGGAAGAGAATTTGGGTCATTGGCCTATGGCTAGCAGTCTGTGCTGCTCTGTTCACATGGAAATTCATTCAATATAAGAACCGTGCAGTTTTCGATGTCATGGGCTATTGTGTCACCACAGCTAAAGGTGCAGCTGAGACACTTAAATTCAACATGGCATTGATTCTTCTACCAGTTTGTAGAAATACCATTACTTGGCTTCGAAGCAAGACCAAGTTAGGAATGGCTGTTCCCTTTGATGATAACATCAATTTCCATAAGGTACGATCCGTTCAAGAAAATGAGAAATTTTTTACTTTTTTGGCTCATTCAGGTCTGAGTTGTATAATTTGTTCGGCTTGCATTTTGCAGGTAATTGCTCTAGGAGTTGCTATAGGAGTTGGGCTACATGCTGGCGCCCATCTTACATGTGACTTTCCTAGGCTGCTACATGCCACCGATGACGAGTACAAGCCAATGGAGCAATTCTTTGGCGAGGACCGGCCTGATGACTACTGGTGGTTTGTGAAAGGGACCGAGGGTTGGACCGGTGTGGTGATGGTGGTGCTAATGGCCGTAGCCTATACACTAGCCCAACCGTGGTTCCGCCGGAATAGGCTAAGCCTCCCTAAAACCCTGAAGAAGCTAACAGGATTCAACGCCTTTTGGTATTCACATCACTTATTTGTTATTGTCTATGCCCTCTTCATCATCCACGGATACTATCTTTACCTCTCCAAGAAATGGTACAAGAAAACGGTAAGCTTCTTGTAAATAAACACAACATTTGTAATTAAGCCACTTCAATCATTGGATTAACATAACAATAATACTTTATCACCTTAACTCTGTCTAATGCTTAGCATTGATCTTGCATTGCCTTTGACAGACATGGATGTATCTAGCTGTCCCTATTCTATTATACACGTGTGAACGCTTGACTCGTGCTTTTCGATCGGGTTATAAAACCGTACGAATATTAAAGGTAAATATTTATTTAATAATTAATATTTTATACATTATTATTATTAACTTTAATATTTTATTCAACGAGTTAATTCTTATTTTTCAGACCCAGCTTGTATTAAGATTCAAATTAAATTAAATAAGAACTAAATTAATAAAACTTAATTGATTTAACAGACCAACTCATGACCCAATCATATCTTTATTTAAATTTTAATTTGGTTTTCAAAAAAATATTGATTTGGATTAATCTAAGTCGAGCTGTTCTATATAATTAATCTTTCTATTCGGTGATTAATTAAGAATCAAGACTGACGTATATATTTCCATCTTCAAAATTCAGGTTGCAGTGTACCCTGGAAATGTACTAGCATTGCATATGTCAAAACCACAAGGATTTCGATACACTAGTGGGCAATATGTGTTCGTAAATTGTTCTGCTGTTTCTACATTTCAATGGTAACGATTAATCTTCTTCGTCTCTGTTTTTTCACTTCATTTTTTTCTTAACGTGGACATATAGTGAAGCAAATATATATACTGGTGTGCATTTCAGGCATCCATTTTCAATCACTTCTGCTCCTGGAGATGATTACTTGAGCATCCATATTCGAACCTTAGGTGACTGGACATCGCAACTCAAAGCTGTTTTTTCTAAGGTATTCTTCGGCAAGAACTGCTCCAAAATTTCGATCACTCTTATACTCACCAATTCTTGGAAAATTTCCTTTCACACAGCTAAACATTTTGCTCCTCTCATTGTTTTGTCTTGTGGGGTGCAATTGTAGGTTTGTCAGCCAGCATCAACACACCAAAGTGGCCTTCTAAGAGCCGATATGGCACAACGCGATAATCAACCTAGGTAATTGCTTGATTTCCTTCTCATTGACACTTGCTTTTTAAGCAATTATTTGAATTTGAGCTGTATCATAGTAATGATCCTGTACATTAGCAGGTTGCCAAGGCTGCTAATCGATGGACCTTATGGGGCACCAGCACAGGACTACAAGAAATACGATGTTCTCCTTCTTGTTGGACTTGGCATCGGTGCCACCCCTCTAATAAGCATAGTCAAAGATGTGCTTAACAACATCAAGCAGCAGAAGGAAATGGAAGAGGGGTTGGTAGAAAGTGGTATCAAGGGCAACAACAGAAAGCCTTTCGCAACCAAACGAGCTTACTTCTATTGGGTCACGCGCGAGCAAGGCTCGTTCGAGTGGTTTAGAGGTGTAATGAACGAGGTAGCTGATTATGATCAAGATAGAGTCATCGAACTTCATAATTATTGCACAAGTGTTTACGAAGAAGGCGATGCTCGATCAGCTTTAATCACCATGCTTCAATCTCTTCAACATGCTAAAAGTGGAGTCGATATAGTCTCCGAAACACGAGTTAAGACACACTTTGCCAGGCCTAATTGGCGAAAAGTGTTCAAGCATGTAGCTGTCAATCATCCTGATCAAAGAGTTGGTAAATTGCCTCTGCTTAACACTAGTCTTCCCAGTTCATGTTAGCAAAAGAAAAGGTATCGCACTTCATTACTGAGCTATGCTAATTGTTGCCTGTTCTTGTTGCAGGAGTGTTTTACTGTGGAGCACCGGGATTGACTGGAGAACTGAGGAGATTAGCTCAAGATTTCTCCAGGAAAACTACAACGAAATTCGATTTCCATAAAGAGAATTTCTAAGGGATTTTCTAAAATCTTCTTCTTTAGAAATGTGATATTAACCTTGTTCTTTGTATGATAAGGTGCCATGTTTAGGTTTTTTTTCTAGCCATCCTCAGGTCAGAATATTTCCTGCTTGGTAAATGTATATTGGCATTTATAGTCCTCATAAAATATATATATATATATATATATTGGAGTTTATGATTCTAGTCTCTACTTCTAGCTACTTGTTACTGCCGTAGTGGCTCAGTTCCTTGATCTAGCTCGGCCAGTCCCAAGCAATTGCAAGATATATATAAAAAATTCCTTCTCTTATGGCGCAACTAATCAACATAAAAACGGTGATTTGTCAATTTAGAACCTTGTTTACTTCAAACCAGACTTCTTTTTTTATTAAGACGGTGTTGTTCTTGTTTTTAAAAACAATGACACTGTATTTTCAGGTGATTTTTTATTAAAAAAAATAGTGTGTGTTGGCCTGTTGATCTTCGAGTCAACCCTTCCCACCTACGATAAAGAACTTGGATCGGATTAACATCATGTTGGGTCTTATAACTAGGAAGAAAAATGAACGATGATCATGTGTGTTCTGTTCTTATACCCTGAAGTTTAAACTTCGATGGATTAATGCCAGCATGTCAGATTGTTTGTCCTGGATCCAAATCTGGAAGGATGTAATATTAATGAGAACCCAACTACATATGATTAATGCAGTGATTGAAACATGAGCAACCAAGTTCATCTTAAGAGCTCAGCCATGAGTTCGGGAACATTTGTCGGAAATAGAACGCAATTTTCTCTGTGTACGAGAAGAGGAAAGGAAAGAAATGCAGATTATGGAAATACTTCTTACCGGAGATGATTAAAATATTTTTTATTTTTAAAAAATAATTTTTAATATTAGCATATCAAAAAAATTTAAAAATATTTAAAATAAATAAAAAATATTTTTAAAATACAAAAACAAATAATATTTATAAACTGATTCGTAATGGACCCCTGGGCCTGCAACTAACAAAGAGTGTCTATCTGCCTTCGCCCCCGACCTAATGGTTCTTGTCATTGATATTAAACTTGTCGGACTCGACAAATATGATCCGATTTGAATCACTGTCTGAATCGTGTCTAGCAACTACGGTCCTTCTAGTTAATGTACTGCATGTAACATGTTCATGCCTTTAGATTTGTTGCTCGGCTCGTTCAAAGACTAGAGGGTCCAGTTCATATTGAAAAATCATACGTTGTTTTAACTTGCGAAGAACAAGCAGAACCCAGTCCCATCCCTCCCTTGCTAGTGCATTTTGAACCATAGCCTTAGTTTTAATATATAAAAAGCATTTTGAAGAAAAAATAGATTATTTGTTTTTTTTCGTTCAGAAAACATAAAAAACCGCCTGCCATTTGTTAAAAACTTAAAATATCTTGAAACCAAATAGAGTGATTTTAAAAATATAAAAATTATTTTTTATTTTTATTATTTCAACAACAAAAATTAAACAAGTTTTTTCTTTTTATTTTTAAAAATATAAATACAAAAATCGAAGGGAAAAAAAATCGCCGTCATTTCCCTTTGCCTCAGGTATCTATCTTAAGCAGCAACTTGCTTAAAATCCTTCAAAGGTCAAACTACTAGCCTAGAAGTCTCCTCTTCCTTTTCTTTCTACCGTATCATTCTTGTTTATATTGCGTTTGAGATCATATTAGTTTAAAAATAAAATAAAATAATATTTTTTATTTTTTAAGCAACACATTAAGACAATGAAAAACATTAAAAAATATATTATTTTAACACTTTAAAAAATTCAAAAATTCAAAAATATACAGTTCAACGGTACTCACAGATAATGATTTATTATTTATTAATTTAGAATTATGGTAACCATTGCAATTTAAAATGTTTTTTACTTGTAAATATATCAAAATTATTTTTTTATTTTTTTAAAAATTATTTTTAAAATCAGTAAATCAAAACAATTTAAAAACATAAAAAAATAATTTTTTATAAAAAAAATAAAAATTTAAAAAAACACAATTTACTCTGAATTCCATGATAAATTAATCTTAATTATATATTGCCATGCATGAATAGCCATGTATCCTATCAGGTGTGTCATGTATATGTTGTCATGCACTATAGCACTTAATAGTTTTATTAATGAAATTTTTTTATCGGTCTAAAACACAAATTCTATTAGTAAATAACATAAATTAATTTATCAACAAAATTACTAACATAAATGTTTAAATATCACATCTTTGATGGGTAATTTTTTATTTTTCAATAAATTCGTTAATAATAAAAAAATATTAGTATCAAAAGATTTATTGATAAAACAGACACATAACAAAAATTATCCATTTCATTTCATCGGTATATCCCTAGAAAAATAACATCGGTAATTCCGTTATTAATTATTTAAAAATATTTTAAAAAATCCATTTTATGAAATTATAAAATAATTAAATTTACATAAATCAACACTCTATAATATATACTCAAAATACTTGGGAAAAAAAAAGAGAAGAAAATCAACTCAAACAAATTTGCAATAAAAAATAAAAAACAATTCAACTAAAAAAATTCACATGAAAAAAATAAAGTTGCGATTGCTAAAAATTTTAAAATTCTATAAATAATCAACTAAAAATTGATCTCATATGAAAAAAAAAACTCACAACAATATTTATACAATTATTAAGAAAAAAAATAAAAAATAAAATAAAAAACAAATATAGTAAAAAATATCATGAAAAAAAAAAGATCTTACCTCAATATAGTTGCAAGTGAAGTTAAGGAGAAAGAAAAAATTTTGTAAGGCATATTAATTAAAAAAAAATGACATACCCAACCATGAAAAAGAAGAGAAGGATACGAGGAGAGAATAGAAGAGAAATAAATAAATATTGATATTTTTTACACATAAAGAAGAAGAAGATGAAGAAAAAAAAAAGAATAAGAAATGAGTTTGTCTCCTATACAATAAGAGGATTTAGGTTTTTTATCAGAGTGTGTTAGCTATGGTTCTACCAATGAATAATTAAATATTAATATTTTTTAATTATTTTGTTAGTAATTTCATCTGTAATATTTAATTTAAATTTTTAATTTCATAATTATTTTTCAAAAACCTCCAACAATCACCGCTGATTTTTTAATTTGTTAGTGATTCTTTTTGTGATATTTAAATAAAAAATTTAAATTAATTGAATTTTTTCAAAAAACCACCAAATAACATTGATGACTTTTCAATTTGTTGGTGATTTTGTCTATAAAATAAAACAATTAACAGTGCAATTAAAAATTAAATAATTCTAGAGTTCTTTGAAAAATCCTAATGAAAAAATATGTCAATGATTTTTTTGGTAATTGATATGATAAATAATGTTCACAGTTTACTAACGATTTCATCAATGATAATTCCATTAGTAAAAATGATATATCTTTATTTTTTTTACTTTATTTTTATTTTTTTATTATAATTTCTTCAATATATACTAAGAGAATATTTTTGTCAGCAAAATCTTTTTAGAAATTAATGATAAAAATATTTCTTTGATATTTTTATTTGTATTTTAATAATGACGTGGAATTATTGACAAGGCAAGGTGCCAAGGTCAACAAAATTATCCCAAGCAAACTATTAACACTCTCATTGGTGTATCACGTATAAAAAATAAATCAAGGTCTAATAATTTAGGAATCAAAGACTTTAAATAATGAGAAAAGAAATCGCATCACAATAGACTTATAATAATAAAAATAATTAAAACAAATCATATTGCAAACATATCAAATAAATATTGTCATAAACAATATTAAATATTCAAAAGAAAGTTGTTTTAGTTTTTTTTAAATCAAAATAATATTGTTTTAAATAAAAAATTAAAAAATATCTAAAATTAATCTGAACATGTTTCTCTCGAAATTAACTAAATTCATCAAGTCATGAGGTGGTTTTATAAATTATTTAAGTAGTTGATATTCATCTCAGTTTAAAAAATATATATATAAATTAGACTAGATTTAACCAATGCTGGGCTAAAGTAGAGTTGAAAATACACATTATAAATGTATAATTGATTTCTACATTAGTTTTTAAAACAAGATTTGTACTTTAATCTCAACCAGCTAGCTAGAAAGCATTAAGCAAAAGCATCAAATGTCTTTGTGATCACAAATGAAGTCCATTAATTTGATGTTACTGGCTAGCTTGGAACCAATCTTTTATAAAGCTTTATGCTTATAATACCACATTTGATATATTCACCTAAAAAAAGGTATCAAATGCGAATTTAATTAACTAGGCATCGCTTATAATTTATAACATAAAGTTAGTCTAAAGTTCATGCAGTACCAATATTCACATCTCAGCATCTCTATTTTTTCCATCTCACCAAGATTAAACCTTTAGGCCCTACATCTCTCACTTTCCTCTCACCTCGAGTCCTTGCAAGTTTTCAACTTTCATTGTCCTTGAGCACTTCCACCCTTCCTCGAATTCCTCCCCACTCTCTCTTCCTCATCCAGAACAGACGCCCACAATTCTCCTCATGGCAGCAGGGACAGAAGCTAAGGAAGGAGGGCCAGGAGAAAACAAAGAGCCACCTCTCAAGTACAAGGTAGCTAAATGAAGCCAAAACTACGATGAAACTGCCGTCTTTTCCATGTTTTTAAGTTTTAACCTCATTTTCCTTTGTTCTTCAGAGATTGGTCTTGAAGGTCTCAGTTCACTGTGAGGGGTGCAAGAGGAAGGTCAAAAAGATCTTGAATAATATAGATGGTATGTAGAGTGTGAACCTCTTAAAACCTTACGTTGATTCCTTGGCTTTTTTCTCTTATTTCTTGTTACATGCTTGCAAGATTTCCAAGATTCCCTCATTTTTCTTTTTATCGAAGCCTTCTTTATCTTCGTTTAATTTCAAACTTTCTGCCAAGCTCTTTGTACAAACTGTTTTCTTTCACAGTATTTAGCTACAAAAGTTTAATAATTTGTCTCTCAATTTTCTCATCTGGGTTCTTGTTAATTTTCACTCTTCCTTTGTCGTTTTTAATTTTGATTTAAGGACTAAACCCTTGATTCTAGTTATGAACTTCATTGAAGTTGCTAATTTCTGTCATGATTGTATTTGTAGGCGTGTACACCACAGATGTTGATTTAAGGCAACAAAAGGCCACGGTAATAGGGAATGTTGATGCAGATACTTTAATCAAGAAACTTATAAAAAAGACAGGGAAGCATGCAGGGCTGTGGCCTGAAAAAGCTGATAACAATCAGAAAGATAAAAAGAAAGGAAAAGGAAAGAAGAAAGGGAAAGGGAAAGAAAGTGACGAAGAAAGCAGCGATGAAGAAGGCAGTGATGGTGGAAATGAGAAAGAAGCTAAAGTCAATACTGGAGTCTCTTCTCCTAAACACGTTGAAGGTTGTCATGGTGTTGTTGGCAAACCAGGTCAAGAAGGAGGTGGCCAGTCATCGGCGACTGACAAGAAAGTTGATGGTCAGTGTGAGATTGGAGCCGGGGGTAGTGCTGCTGGTGGTGGTGGTAAGAAGAAGAAGAAGAAGAAGAAGAAGAAGAAGGTGCATACAGCAGGGAACAACAACACTGTTGATGAGGGTGGACATTCTGGCCCTGCTGCAGCAGGCACTGGATCACCAGGTCTTGGGCATGTCAATGTCCAAATCCCACACCCTACCAATCACGTCCCCCAACCTCAGCATGTGTATGACCACCCAGCAACAACTTGCTATGCACCCACGGTGTACGCTGTGAGCAGCAATGTCGCATGCCCAAGCACTTGTTATGGTGCCTCATACTATGCCCCACCGTATTCCTACGCGTGTATGCATCTGCCGTCCGATTTGGATTCATATCAGCCACGGCCGTCCTGTTCATTCGAGATTTTTAGCGACGAGAACCCTAATGCATGCTCAATTATGTGACAATGGCTTCACAAATGGTGGCAATCAGCACATTGAACTAACTCATACTACTGCCTGTACAAGTCTATGAGGGGAGGGAGGTATTTTTGTAATGCATGTAGATATATGAAAGGTAAAGTTCTTCTAGCTTTAAAATTAGGGGATAATAAGAGGTGAACTAGGGTCTGGGGCGTTTATATATCTTTAGTGGTCACGGGTGTTTATGCTTAGCTTCCTTGACCTTAAGTACTTTTTACCGCTTTTAAGGCTGGGTTTTAGAATAGTGCTGCCATGCATGTTAACTAGCTCCAGAACCACCTCAATTTCCCTTCATCTATCTATCTATCTATCTTGGCAAGGGGATCGATTTGGCATACAAAGTGATTAGTGTTGAATATTGGCATGGTTCAAAAGCGGAGCGTTTCGATATGGGATAAAAAAGAAGGCAAAAGAGAGGACTTATTTTTCTGTATTTTTTATTGTTTTGAAAGTGTAGAAACTAATTTCGAGCTGGATTATTTAAAATTTGCATTAGCCAAATACCTTTTTGTCCCTTTGCTCCTTTGAACACAATTTTTTTTTTTAAATATTGTTTTGTGTTTTATGAATTTACTTTCCTCTTTGTTTCCCTCCATGCAAGTTCTATATAAGTCAAAGCCATTGTCTTTCCAATTCTTTTATTTTAGTGACACGTGTAATGATATGTAATTTGCAAAGGAATGGGTTGGTGTCATGATGAGATAGAAGAGATCAGGGATAAAAATATATTTGATTTAAAAACAATGAATTTTCTATTTTCGTCAAGATATATAGAAAGGATAAAAGAATCTTGCTATGTATGTACAAATATAAGTTCAAAGCAACAAAACAATGGCCTTGATTTGGATAAAATTAAGATAAATAGGATGGGATTATATTATAATAACATGATTAAGATCAATAATGTTTTCCTTTCTAGATACATTGTAGGGAGGATTAGCTCTTGACTAGGGTCTTGGTGTTAGTTCCTCTAATTAGTAATTAAACTCTAATCCTCGTAGGCAACTGTTTAAAGAAAACACTAATTACTTCGGTGTTTGTGTGTGCTTGAACCTGCAGCCTCTTGGTCTCTGGCTCGTTTTGTCTTCCAGGTTTTTTCTTTAATTTTTGTTTTAAATAACTACAAGAAAATATTGCATCTAGAACATGGTTGTGGTTATTTTGTAAATTTATTTTTTATTTAGAAAAATATATTAATAATATTTTTTTTATTTTTAAAAAAATATTTTTGAAATTACTACATTAAAATAATTTTAAAAAATTCAAAAAACTTTTAAAATATTTTCAAACCCAGCGTAGTACCAAACGCCCTCCGGTCAGAAACAGAATGCTTGTTTATTACCTCCTGTTTTGACTTGATTAAGACTGTTTTCCACCAACATACCATTAGTCATGATCCTTTTATATTTGTTGCTTTAATTTTGAAATTACCAATCCAACACAGATTTAATCCACAATAAATTTCTTACATAAGTTGCTTGTTTTCAATGATTTTTTTAGTGTGTTTGATATTATAATAACTTTTATTTTATATTTTAAAAAAAAATTAGAGTGTATTTTATATTGTTGTAACTATTGTGGTTGTAATTTGAAAAAAAAATATTTCATAAAAAAATATTTTTAGTTAAAGTTAGTTTGAAAAAATAGATATTGAGTTAAAACTGTAGTAGAAATTAAGGTTAAAAAAAAAAATTTGATATGTTTGGTTAAGAATACTTTTAAAATTAAGGTTATAAAATAATTTAATATATATATATTGATAATTTTTAATTTAAATATTATAGATTTAGCTATTGTTATTTTATATATATAACAAGAACTATAGTTTTTATAATTTTTTAGTATGTAATAAAATTACATAAAATATTATCATGTATAAAATTCACTCTAAACTAGTTTTTTAACCAAAAATCTTTAAAAAATTAATATAAAAAAAAATGTCCTACAAGTGAATAGTAAAATTAACGTGAATAATAAAAAAAGAAATTCTAACTTTTCAAATACTGTGCGATTCCAATGCAGAAAAAAATAGAACCCAATAATAATAATAATGTACCTTTTTTTTTTAACCAGATAGCTACAACTGTATTTTAAATAAAACACAGTCATAACTAAAAGGGTTTTTAATCGGGGAATAACACTTTTAGTTGTCATTTTAAAAAAAATATTATCATGTATAAAATTCACTCTGAACTAGTTTTTTTAACTAAAAATCTTAAAAAAATTAATACAAAAAAAAGTGTCCTACAAGTGAATAGTGAAATTAATGTGAATAATAAAAAAAAAATTCTAACTTTTCAAATACTGCACAATTCCAACGCAGAAAAAAAGAACCCAATAACAATATATATATATTTTTTTAACCAGACAATTGCACTTGTATTTTAAATAAAACACAGTCATAGCCGCTGAACTAAAACAGTTTTTAATCTGGGAATAATACTTATAGTTGTCATTTAAAAAAATATATATTTAATTAAAAATATTATCATACAAATAAAAAAATAGGGTTCTCATAAATAAAAAAATATTATTTTAACTTATATAAAATTAATATTTTCAAGAAATAGAAACTGTATAGCTAAAAAGAAAAAAAATCTCATTCTAGTTGAATAAAAACAAGAATTAGAAACGGTTTTTAATGATTTGTCATGGTCGGGAGTAGATTAGGAATGAACATTTGGTAGGACCTACTACTTAGCACTACAATTATTATTTAAAGGGTGTGATTAATTTCCACTCTTTTAAAGTCTTAAAATACTGTACTGTAAGCCTCCCCTTTATGGACAACTTTGATCGGAGTTTTCCTCTCCAAAGAGCTGATCAACAACAACCACCCCTTCCTGTCCAAATCCTTTACAATATCCAGAAAGCTCTCTTTGGAGTCTATATTCCCTCTCCCACTAGCTAGATGGTCATTTGACATTCCAGGCTTCATATCAAAGGAGAATCTTGTTGTTTTATTCTTATTCTTGATTGAGGTGTCCATTTTATCAGATTAATAAGCCTTTTTAAGGCTCGATTTCCTGTACAAAATTACTTGGTTAGTGGTGCTGGCGAACCTGGTCAACTTCTGCTGCAAAACCCTAGAGAGAAGCTTGAGATTCAATTAAGCCATTATTAATGTCAGTAAATGGAAGTCGTCTTCACTGACCAGAGAGGAGGAAACTTGGATTGACTATTGTGAAGGGCCCAAGGTCGAGATAACATTTGACAGGCAGAAGATAATATTGTTTTGGAATGGAATACTGATGTGGATACCAAAATCTGTCTTGTGGGGATTGATGTTTAAAGTAGTTTTTTTTAAATGGTTTTATTTTAAAATAATATATTAAATTATTATAAAAATATTATAAAAAAATTTATTTGAAGTTTTTTTTATATATATAAATATGGTTAGAACATACAAACAAACAAGGTATTTGAAATAATGATAATAAAGTAATTTAAAAATATAAAAATAATTTAAAGTAAATAATATATTAAAATAATATTTTTTATCTTTAATAAAGATAATCAAAATTTATATAAAAAAATATTAATTTAATATTTTAAAAAAATAAAAATATTTTAAAAAAGTAAATACATCTTGTCATTGAGAGAATCTTAATCCACGAGAAATTCGTACATTTCATGATGTTAAGCTCAGTCAATTAAAAATGAAATCTGCATATTCCTGTCGTCATTTACTGGGCATTTTCCATTATATCAGGAACCTGATTCCTTGATCCATCTTCCTGTCCAAGCCAACCAATGGTTTTTGAAGCTCCTCTAGTTTTACAACTTACGCAAGGCCAACAGAGATTTCAGCTCAACCCTTCCTGAGGAAGCCACCTGATTATATTTCACTCAATCGGAGCTTCCGACCCGCTCGTCTATGATCAATTCAGGATTTCACCAGTTCAACTAGCAGGTTGTTGGGTCTCTTAGGTTTGGTTTAATACCCGGATAGAGTTTCTTTTTTTTTCAGATTCTTTATCCAGTAATATGTTATATAATGATGTTCAACCAGTTTGATGTAATTTTTTTATTAATTTAAGTTTTTTTAATTAACTATACTTATTTTTATTGGTTTATACGTATTTTAATTAATTTTTTAAAATTTTAAAATTAATAATTATATAAATTTTTAGTAATTATGAAATTTATGATATTTTAGTAATTTTTATACAATGAAAATAAAAAAATTAAAATATTCATAAAAAAATAAAATAAACCTCCCACTTTATTGAAGAAATTTCAATTTGAAAGAATGTAATTTGACTGTTTAAATTTTAATTTTTTTTTAAATTATTAGTTTGAATTTTAAAAATATAAAATATACTAAAAAATTATATAATTGTTAATTTCAATGTACATAAAATTAATCTAAATATATATAATACAAGAATATCCATATTAATAAAAAAAATCTTTAATATCCACAGCAACGACTCCAAACTCATGAAAAATTAATTCTTCATCATGAATCAATCTCAATGCATTTATGAAGTATGAATTAGAGATGATCTTTCTGTAGCCCTGGTTCCATTCTAGAACTAGCCCATGTTTAGTAGCCAGAAACTTTGGAAGCACATAGCGTCAATTCCTCGAAAGCCAGATCTAAATAAAAAGATATTTTCAAATTAATTTGTATATTAATGATATTCTATACAGACATGATACGTTGAATAAAATAATTCCTCGTACTTAACAAATCTCTTGAACATATTCTTATTCCTTGGGATTGCAAACAGTAAAATCAAATCAAACCTCATATTTCTTTTTACAAAATTCTTACGTACTTAAATAAAATAAATATGAACGAGAATCACAAATCAGCAATGATTATGGATGGTGATGGCATGATTAAGATTGTTTTTGTTAAAAAAATTGAATTTTTAAAAAATAATTATTATCGTAAAACCAAAAAAAAAAAAAATTCTAATCACGATGTCTGGAAATGCTGCATAGACCAGAGGTTAGGCAGTAAAAACAGAACTAGGTGTCCCATTAGCAGGGGACTAGGCCCTCTTAAGATTTGCAAACGACATTGTTTTGAGCCACATACCCAATTAAAAAATTGCTGGTGGTTAATATCTGCCCTAATTACCTTCCAAAAAGCTGTGCATGTTGCTAAACACCAACCTTAATTTTTTTCTTAATTTACCAATTTCAACTTTTAATATCATTTACCGGAAGCATCGTCAAGCCCGTTGCCCTTGTTCCTGTTACCAAAATCAGTCCTTTGCAGTGTTATAAAAATAAATTTATATTATTTTTTTAATAAATTTCCTCAAATAAAAACTATTTAAATTTAAAATTCATACATACTTATAATATCCCTTGCTCAATTTTTTTTAAGTTTGAAAGTTGTACAAATTTATAGTACCTTATATTTAATTTTATTAAATAAAATAAAAATAATAAAATTTGAATTTGTAATTATTTAATCTCTTCAATTAAAGGGGATTTAAACTTGAAATGTGTATGAATTTACATCCACCTTATTCTTGATTTTCTTTAAACTTTAAACTCGCGAAGATTGATCATTATTTTATATTTAGTTTTATTAATTTAATTATATAGAATGAACTTCCTAGAATTCAAACTACTAACTACTACTCATAAGAAAATGTAATGCTATTTCAAATAACTATTTTATACCAGGAACTTAAATATTAAATGAAACTCTTAAAAATAGCTTTATATCATTCTATGTTAATTTATCAAAATCTCATCAGTCTTGTTCTTTTTATATTATAATATAAAATAATTTTTGCTTAAAAATATATTAAATTGATTTTTTAATTTATAAAATCAACATTAAAATTTTTAAAAAACACTTCAAAATTATCAACTTTGGACTTTTTGTTTAATAAAATACATCTAAAAACAGAATTTACAACATTCGAAAATACTAAAAAAGTTTGAAACTTATTTGCAGAGCAGCAATAACTTCTTTGCCTCTTACATTTATAAGAGGGCAGAGCTTAACTCGAGGAAGAAAAGTGTCTCTAAAGCCGGAAAAATGAGATGTAGCAATGAAATGGATATTTTATTTGTTTTCATGTTTTTAAAGTATTTTAAAAAAATTATTTTTTTTATTTTTTGATTTAAATTATTTTTTTACTTTTTTAAATTATTTTAATATGGTGATGTAAAAAATATTTTTTTAAAAACTAAAAATAATATATTTTTAATATATTTTTAAATAAAATAATATTAAAAAATAACTATAACTATGCTTCTAAATCTGCTAAATAAAATTCCATAAAACTGACAACAAAGGATGGTTGTGGAGAGGAGCAGTCAAGCCAAGACTGTAGCCAGCCCCTGCAGTAGAGTAATTGTGGCTTTTCTGGGAACAACCTGTCAATCAATGCAGGGGAATTTTGCATCTACAAAAACTTGACAAGAAAACGCAAACAAAACAGACAAGTCAAAGCACAAGTGATCAAAACGCAGCTATTAATTGCTTCTTTTTACATTTTAAAAAGGTTCTTTAAAAATATATGATAATTCTTTACTTTTTACTTTAAAATATTTTTTATATAAAAATTATTTATTTAAAAATAAAACTTATTATTTTAATATAAAAATATCATTATTATATTCTCAAACACATTGTAGGAATCTCCTTTTATTTTAAAATAATAATAAATGTTTTTTAAAATAATTTGAAAAATAAAAGGATATCATTTATATATATTTTTAGAGAAAAAAATATCTTAAAAAGTAATTATTATTATAAAAAATAAAAACTTTAATTTAATTAAAATCTAATGCATCAAATTATTTAAAAACTTTTTTAAAAAAAACCGGCCAGAGATAGATTATGATCTGTCAATTCAGATTTATTCTATGGGTTAAGGGCCAATAATTCCAAGTTCTCGAAAATCCATAATAAGTTCTAATTCATCATCATATTATTTAATAACATGCTTTATGCTTAAATTATTTCAATTATGGTAAAATAAAGTTCCAGCTATCAATCTATTAAGATTTAACATAAAAGAAAATCATTAGTCCACATTTTATAAACACCTTATTTTTTAAAATTGACCTTTTCATAATTAAAAATAGAAAACACAAAAACCGAACAGCCATAATTCAGAAGGAGAAAAATGTCCAGCTACTTCAGAGCTCGCTTTTTCTACATTTCTAATAATTTTTATTTGTTAAAAAAATCAAGTTTCTTTATTTTAATCGTTTTTATTTGTAAAAAACTTAAAATATCAGCTTTTGATCGTAGATCTTAACACTTGAATTTGACACCAATACTCAATTTGTCGAATAAATAATGATTTAAAAATGTTACAAATCATATTATAGTGTTTCAAACCTTATCTTAACACCACCTCGAGAATTCAAGAATAAAATCTAACATTGAACCTAAATAATTTGACCTCTATTTGTAAATAACAGGGATGTCTAAATTAGAGGCAGTAGCAAACAAGGCCTTGGATGCGATTGAGATAACCCCACCTCGCTTGGAGTTCAAGACGTTCAAACTAGCAAAAAACTTGATGGCAACCAAAATTTAAAATCTTGGATCTAGGAAGAGTTCAAAATATAATCAAGCTAAAAGACAAACTTGTTCAGGCAGAGAACTAAATTAAACATGGTTTCACGAAAATGAGAGCAGTTGTCACTGCTATCACACCACTCTTCTTGCACTAACAATGTTTAAGACAAAAAAAAAGGTATTCTCTAACGCAGTTACTGCTGGCGGAGTTCAGTCTTCTTCTTTTGCCAAAGCCTGTCCACGGCACTGTCAGCATCACCCTGGAAATATGTATAAAATCCCATGTCAGATGGGCACGGAGGCAGTGAAATATCTTAAACGCGTAGAAGGAGCTAGGGAACACAGCAGTATATCAACAAGTGAGGGTATGATCAAGGAAACTCATCCTGTCTTACGTTAATGAAGTCCAGGGAAACCCTAACGTGGTTACTCAAAAAGGAACTAAGTAGTGAGTGAATGAAATGCATCCAAAAGGGTAACACATTCACCAAGAACCAGGCCAAAACAAGCCTTTCTATCCAATATAGATCTCCATCATTCTAATGTTAAAAAGAAGCTAATTATAGCAACTCCTATATGAATGATGAAAAATTGAGCCATCTGACTTGGACGGTGTAACACAAATGCCTGCATATCAAATTTTTCCAGCACAACTCGGTATCCTAAATATTGTTCATTATTTATAATAAATGTTTAAAAGCCCTCAGATCTCATAGCTTGTGAAAATCATTCGCAATTTATTACTTATGGCCCTCATCAAAAACCTTCACACTGCCAAAACATATCAATCTGTGTGAAAGGGAGGAGGTGGTGGAGGTGGCAGTAAAAGTGGTAGTGAGTGAATGCTAGCAATGAACAGCCCATTTGCAACAATTCAACATGGTTTATGTTGTGCATCCTTGGGCCAAGCAAAGAATAATAAAACAGGATCCCGGCCAAAAACAAAATCAAATTTTGTTTACTAGAATATACTAGAACGCTAAAACCATTTTCAAAATAGATAGATAAATGTTATTGCATACATAAAATTAATGTAGCAACAATGACCAAATTATACTGTTCAAAAGTAAGAACAGTAAGAGAACAACAAAGTGTGAACTGTTAAGCTATTAGAGAAAAAGTGAAAGAAACAGCATGTGAGACACGACCAAAAAGGATTCAGCATTTCATAATATACAGCATAAAGTCTTCCTAAACAGAGCCTCTAACAGGGATCATTAACCCTTCCCTAAACTAGATTTTAACCCAAAAAATCCATGACAGTAATATGCATCCTAAATTCTGCATAGGTATAAAAGCTTTCACAATCCAATAGCACCAAGGATGATTGTGAAAAAGGATTAGCTGCAATAACACTTCCATATAATATACATAGTTTTTTCAAAAAAAAAAATGAAATTAAGTGTTAGAATGCCCTCAGATCTCATAGCTTCTGAAAATCATACACGATTTATCGCAAACAGGATTCATCAAAGGCCTTCACACATCACCACAATGTGTGAACGTGTGGAGTAGATGAATAGTGGAGGAGGAGGTGGAGGTGGTGGTGAGTGAAGGCCAGCGATGAATAGTACATTTGCAACCGTTCAACACAGTTTGTATTGTGCATCATTGGGCAAAGCATAGGAAAAAAAAATCCCCGCTCAACAAAAGGAAAATAAAAAAAATATTTAACAAGCCCAAAAACCCTGAAATACATCAAGATAGATAAATATAATTAGAAAGATAAATCTGATGACAGCAAGGAAAAAAACATTTGGAGAGAACTAAAACAACATTACATCATAAAGGCATCAGACTATCAGTGACCAATGAATTCCATGACAAAAATACATGTCCTAACAGAACTAAAACCCCATCTACATGGGTCAAAACGAAACCACTCAACATTAATTGGAACCCTTCTCGACAAATACTAAATCAAAAATACACAACCACACTTACTGCCAGCTATTAACTTGAAACTATGTTATCAACAACAACGATAGCAGATAATAAACAACCTACATTTTATCACAGAACACATAAAAAATCACAAGCCAAAACAAGTGAGTTCTAATTCTGAGAGCAAGACAGAAGTACCTGGGCACGAACGAAACCACAGAGAGCAAAAGTGGTGAACTGGCCAGTGTAATGACCACTAGCATCCAAGTGACCAATGTTAATCTGAACAGACGCATGGTCCTTAGAGGTAATAAGCCTGTTGGTGGCAGAGCTGCAAGAACAACACAAGTACACAACAAAACCTTAACTGGGATTCTTAATCTGAACAAAACTAACCCAAGACGAGAAATATAAAGGAAGTTAAAATACCATTTCCTGGGGATGTAAAGATCCATGTTTTGTCCCTCCTCGTTCTGCATCTTGACTGTCTTGTTTTGCTACCCAAAAATACAGTTAAAGTTGATCACCTGATTTTACAAACAACTCTTGTTAAGAAAACTTGTGCGCCTCGCAGTTATTGAAAGAGAAAAGGAAGGGAGAGAGTACCAGGAAGAGGAGAGGCTGCAACTGCTACGGTAAGCTGAGGAGGAGATGATAGCTTGCTTTGCGGTTTTTATATATGCCTGCAAAAACCCTAGAATATTGGTGTGGGGATATATGGACGGAAATACCCCTCTAGAGTCTTGACTTAAGACGTTGCCGTTTCTCATGGCCTTTTGTTTGCATAAAATATTGAACCCGGCTGGTTGACACAAAGACCCTCAACCCGGACCCTGCTCAGACCGGGATTGTTTTTCAACCAGTAAGAAATTGATCTGGACAAATTGAATGGATTTAATTGAGTAGGTTGAGTCAATTTTAATGATTTTTTAAATTTTTTTATCTAAAATGACGAATTTTATTTAAGAAAAATAATGGGATAGATACAATTAATCTGATTAATTCATGATTTGAGTTTTATATGTCAAATTTCAGATTATATTTAATAATTATGCTCATCTATGTAATATTTATGACCTTCTAGCTTCTATATATTTATTTTCGATATTTTTTAAAATATAATTTTATTTTATTTTTTTGGAGGGCGATAATTTGATTTTTCATACAATATCAATACACTCCTTAATTTATTTATTTATTATTTTTTTTGGAAATAGGAAGCTAATAGAAAGTGTGCGGTAATTTTTCCTTCATGTATGTTTGAGAATATGAGTTAATGCTAATTTTACGATAATTTTGCCCATGGATTTGAGTAAACTAGCATTATTCTTTGAGAAGTTTCCTCACGAACGAAGAAAAATCGAGGGAAATTGAAGCCTTGAATTATGAATAACCATGCAATGGTGCTTCAACCCACGCGACCTCCACGAGCTTTACGACAAGCTGAGAATAGATGCAAGTGAATCTCTGTCACACCACCACACAGTTTGCAACCTGGATTGAAGTCAACAATCTGAACCAATGGCTAAACTTTCTGTTAACACCCTCCATAAGAAGGTTGATTCTGAGTCAAGGTTATAGTGAGTTGGTGAGATTACTCGATGTCTAGTCATGATGTGAATTCTGGGAGCAAAGAAGGTAATGTAGCGATGATGGAACAACTTATTTACTATATGTTCATTGAATTGTGTTTGGTGCCTGAGATTTTCAGTGATAGGAGTAAGAGATATGATTGCTAGACGTTACTGGCAATGTTGAGCCCGACGCCCAGCTTCTATCTCTTGACAGGAAGAGACATCCATGCAGCTTAATTACCTGTGAGACCCCGTGATCTCAACAGGCTACTAGCTAATTTTCAGCCATGGCTACATGTGATCACTGTCATTGCAACAGAACCTGCTTCCATGGCTTCTGATACTGATAGTGAAACAGGAGGGAAAACAGTTGACCTGAGAAGTTATAAAGACCAATGAGGGTGAGTACTCGTGATTTTTTTCATTTTTTTATTTTTGATCCTTGACCTATTTCAAGCAGGACATTCATGCTTCAAATTTCAACTGCAGACAATGTTCTTCAATGCACACTCGGCTGTGGATAGAACCAGCTGAAGAATTTGCCCGGTATACTCCCAATGGAGACTCTGTGGATGTGACAATATTTGGTGTGTAGGAACTGAAGGTGTAGAGGTCCTGGTTCGAGTTTTCATAACATTTGTGTCATGTGCTCAAGTTGACGAATACTTGTTCCTGGTCCTGTTTACTGAAGGTACAGTCTTCCTTATTCTTTTATTCTTATACTCGTTGGCTTCAGCTGCGTCAAATTTGGACTCACACATCTGTATCACATCTTTAATGCACATTGCATCAGCAATACTTGTTTTTTTGTTCATACCATTAGGGATTCAGTATTACGTACGATCATTTAAAATGAGATGCAGTTCATGGAAAAACCGTGTGTTGGTAAACAGGCTCATATCACAGCTCCGTGAAGGAAATCCATCAGAACCTCCGCATCTGGCTACCTCGACGCATGGTAAGGCTAGAGATGGGACATGGTCTCGAGGGCAACGATGTAGAGTGAATGTTTCTGAACAACCATCCGATCACACCAGAATTTGGTCTACACTTTCGGGTAATTGTTCAAAGTTTAATTGTAACCTTATATATGCGCCTGAAAATCTTACGTCGTTTGACTTCACACAGTAAGTGCAGCAAGAAGTGGCAGTGGAGCTGAAGCAAGACAAGCAGAAAGAGATTTCAATGCTAATGAACAGAGGGGAATCCAAAGGATCAGCACAATGCTAATATCGAAAGACACGTCTGCTGGAGAAAATGTTGCTGCGGATCTCAGGCCGTATGCTAACTGTTACTGTTTGTTTCATTATGTTACCTTTTCTGGTCTGGTGGTTCTTAGAGCTCTCGTTTCTTGAATTGCTAGCGATGGGACCTTACATCTTTCTCTTACATGTGTTTAGCGAGAGCATGTCCCAAGTCTTACAGGCCACAGGCTACATTGAGAGCTGGATAGAGTTCAGATGCATGGTTCAGCCTCTAACATAATCACTTGAATGCTACTAACGTTACTGCTATAATGTCTGTAATAGGTCTTTTGCGTTAATTCTGCCATCTAATTGATGATTTGAACTGCAATTCCTTGACTCGATACTTTAGATGCCATCCTATGGAAAAAGATCCAGAAGAAGCCCAAGGTTGGTAGTAGTCTTCTGTCGGGCTAATCTTATGAAGATATCCCTCTGCTATTAACATAAAAAATTTCAATCTTCTGCTCTTAGAGAGGTCAGAAACTAATGGCCATGTCTTTTCACAATGCCATCCTAGTAACTACGTGGAAGCAGGCGAGGAGGATGATGATGATGGAAACGAAATGTCTATTCAGTCAACACCGCCATACTGTGAAGAACAATAGCAACTAAGGATTCCACGTCCCAATACTTTTCTTAGATCGGTGAAAATACTTGATTTTATTTTTTTTAATCAAAACAACATCATATTAGTGTCATATGAGTGGTTTGTTTTTTAAATTGAAGCTTGGATTGACTCAGGTCTAACTATGCATAAAAGCACCATCCCGCTCCATGTGCTAGTCATTGAAGAGCTTGACATGTCCATGCTAGTTTTGTGCTGTGCTGATGTTGCTCCTCCGTATTATTCTTTGGACACCGACTTTCTAACTGCACAGTTATTGGATCGATCCAACCTTGAAAGTATATGTTGGCTACCATTAATGTCCTCTTAGCCATACAATTAGCCTCTAGTTTACGTGATATTTCTGGGACACGATGTCTGAAAGGACATTTAGATTGGAAGGTGCCAATCTCCAAAGGTACTGCTCTGGCATATGGGATTGGTGGATGGTTCAAGAACTCACATGGCTCATCATCCATCACAGTGCATTAATTAGATGGCCCCTCTGTTTATCATGTTCATGAAGCAAGTCTGAGCAGTCATTTTAAATGGAGTTATCTTGCGGCGATTAAATTGCCCTTGATTTGATCTTTTGAGCTTAGAACAGGAGAAGACTTGCTCACTATGTTAACTATTTCTAACTTTCATGTCTTGGGGTAGATTGAAAACAATTAGAGTGCATTTGAGCTTGGATTGGCAAGATTTGACAGTGCTTGTAATGTGATATCAAGCTTGTGCTCTAAGAGGATTATGCTATAAATGACTTGGGCATGAAGCGTGCATAAAACCTCTTTCTTTTGATTGACAGGAGAAGATTCTCAGGGAGGGGGGCACAGTTATTGCTGTATTAGACTGCTTGTTCATGTTCTTCGCAAAGTAGCTTTTCTGGACTCTCCAGAATATCCACGCACTTGTGAGTTTCGGAAACAGATCTTGAGATGTTGCAGCTGTGATGGGAAGCTTCAATTCAAGAATCTTACAACCTTGTTCTTTAGTCTTTCACAGATTCCAGAGAAGTTAAATAGTTTCCATTTCTATGCAATGCATCAAGTTCTCAATCACTGCACTTCACTGTTTACGTACACCGTAAAAGCATGGCCATCAAACTTAGTCCAAGGTCTAACTCGATAAAATACCCAAACTATAGTGTCGACTCGCGGGTCATTGGATTAATATGGATAAATTTTAAAATAGTGTTACTTTTATAAAATTTTAAAAAGAAAATATTTATAGTGTTTTTAAAATATAGCTTATATATTAGGTAGAATTTTTTATGCTGGAGGAATGATTTTCAGAAAAATACAAAATTAATATATATATATATATATATGATACTTAGTAAAATTTACAAAACAGTTAATTTTTTAAGAAATAATTATCATTGTATATGTCAGGTTTTACAATAATTTAATAATTTTTTTATTAAAAATCTCTTGAGAGATTTAGTTAGAAACTCCTTTACTAATATAAAATTAATATTATTTAATTAAATTTACTGTTAACAATAACTTAATAACTTAGTTTTTACTAGTATAGAAATTTTATAAGTAATAACAAATTACCAATAAAAATGATATATACTAGTTTGGGCTATATTATTCAGTAAAATTTTCATAATTAATAATAAATTAGAAATAGCTGACCCGGTTAAAAATATTTTTCTTATGGTTTTGATTAGCACGAGTAAAAAAAGAAAGAAAGAAAGAAAACAAGACGATGAACAAGAAAAGGAAGATTTTTTTATTTCTAAAAAAAGAATTATATACATGAAAAATAAAATAAAAAAAATATATAGAAAAGGTTGATAAGAGACAGCTAGCATTTGAAAGGTTAGTTCTGGGACGCGTAAACACCGTCTATCATGATCTGTAAAAGGACCCCGCATTTAACGGCTTCGTTCACGCCACTTCGGCGCTTACCCTGTTGGTTAACGCCGTTTAGGAAAATTCCTGTAGCCGTTGTTCATTTTGAATGTTGTTTGGCGGGTGGTGAAGTCTCTCTTACCCTTTGATTTTCCCCTTTCAGCGCGTGGTGAAGTCTCTTTTTCCCTTTGATTTTCCCATTTCAGCGCCCCTTTTGCATGTAGAATTGCTGGCACAAATTCTTTATGGTAGTGGAAAATGGTTTGGCAATCTAATATTCTCTCAAGCACATGCATTTATTTCTTCATATTTTTATATAAAAAACTATTTTTTTTTGCATTTTGGACACAAATTTCTTATAACATAAAAAGTTTATATCATTGAAAACTTTTTGGAATGTTATTTATCTAGTAAAACAGTCTAAGTTTAAAAAATTCTTATATAGCTATTTAATTGATATTTAAATAATTTATTAACCTCGTGGTTTAAATTATAAAATCCATTTAATTTAATTAGTTTTTTATTTTTTTATACAATAAAAAATATAAAAATTAATTTAGCATAGCCCAAACATTAAACGATAAAATTAAATAAAAAAACTTACATTAAATAAACGTGTAGACAAAACAGTTAAAATATCCTACCTTGACTCTTTAATTAATATTTAATTTATTTATCAAATTTATAATTTGAGTTTTGAACTTACAAGATTAATTTTTTTATGATAAAAAATCCAAAAATTAATCTATCATTAAATTAATACTAAATAATAAAATTAAATAAAAACTTTAGGATAAATAATGAAATTATAAAAAAAATAAAGAAACAAAAGTTTCATCTCCTTGGCCTGGGCTTCTTCAGAAGAACCAGGCAAGTAATCTTAAAGGAGACTTGCATGTCTAGCTTATATATCTTTTTTTTTCTTGGGAAAAATAAATAAAAATAACAGATCACTTGTGTTTGTTTAAGAAAAAATAATGTATATACTCCTCCAAACTCAAATTCATGACCTCAGACTTGCCTTACATGCTGACCACTCGCCAAAAATTTGATTTAAAACAACTAAAATAATATACTAAATTGTGTATGATATTTATATGAACAGTGAAGTTTACTTATTATTGTTTTGGTGGTGCTTATAATTTCTTAAATTAACAAATAAAAATTATTTAGAATATATTTGATTATTGTCTCATGAACGTTAAAAATATAAAATACATGTCACTTTATTCTTTTAGTTTTAAAAATATAAAAATTCACTCATCTAGTAAATATATTATCGATAATAAACAATATGTTATTTTTTTATTAATTAAATTGATATGTTTGAAACGCGAATCATTAGCACTTAATAGAATTAATGAATTTGTCATGTTGATCTTGTAAGATAAAATAACTATCTAAAAAGTTTAAATATGAATACATGAATTGTGTTTCTAGAAAAATTTAATATTTTTTGTTTTTTTTATGCTTATGGATCATTTTGATATTTCAATATCAAAAACATTTTTTTTCAAAATAATTTTATATTATTTTAATATATTTTCAAATAAAAATACTTTAAAAATTAATAATTACCATTATTCCAGACAAGTATAAAAAACAGAAGTGTCCAGAAGAAAAATCCATTAAACAAGTGTTAGTTGACGTTAAGTTGATTGCTGGGAAGGAAAAACGCGCTTTAAGTAACGTTAACGGATACTTGATGTAAGCTAAAATGGAACCGGGCCATGTGGGAAAGAGAAAACGTGTTTCGGTTAAGATTCTTGAACGAGCTTGAAGAAACGATAAGCAAGGGTGTTTTGCTGGTATTAATAATTATAAATTATAATTAATATTTTTTTAAAAAGTTTCTAGTGAAACTCATTTTAAATTAGTTAAAGTATACATTAATTAGTTACATTTCCAAATATATAATTGGGGCGGTATCACATTAAAAAACACTCACTTTTAAAATATAGTTGTCAAACAAACTTGGTATAAGTTGATTAAAAAACAATTAATGAATTAATATGTCAAAACAAAAGTTATTGAATTAACTCAAGTTTATATATATATATATATTTTTTAAAAAATAATATTACTTTATTTTTTTAATTATTTTTATTTTAACTTCACCAAAATTTAATTAAATCAACTCCGTGACTCTAGTTTCTCTTAGTTTTAATTTCCCTTTCTCCTCCCTCCCTCCATCCCTATCTCTCTCTATACCAAACTAGAATTTATAATCTGGCTAGCTGTAATCCATTAGCAATGAATGTCGATGCACTAGACCTTGGCTCCTAATCATTGACCAACATAGTTCTAAGCACAGCAGTGTGAAACAATGATAACATATCTTTAATCTTTCAACCATTTATATTTGAAATTTATAATCTGACCCAGCATATTCCCCAATATTAAAATTAAGCTCCAAACTTGCATTCTTGCCACACAAGATCATGAGTTGAATTGTTCTTCTGAATAAAAAGCAGTTCATTTGTATAGAATATGAATATACGATGCAAAAAAAAGAAAAAAAACACATAAAGGTCAGATTTCCAGAACTATTAGCTGTCATATTAAACACAAATATAGTAGGGTGGGTTTCACAAAAAAAATAAAAGAATTAACGGGTGAGTCGAACTAGACTTGATTAAAAACTTGAGTTATCAACTATCCAATTAAAATCTATTAACTTCTTATTTTTTAAAACTAATATTGTTTGATTTTTTTAAATAAATTAAATTAATCCGGATTAATACATATAATATAATTTGTGATATAAGCTTTGCATGAGATAATTTATTTTTTAAATGTATCAAAATAATCAATATTTTAAAATATTTATTTTTAATATAATGAAATCAAAACAATTTAGAAAAAAACAATTTAATCCTAAAAAAGATCTTTAAAAAACACAGTCAAACTAAATTCCAAACACCCTTTAGTTTGTATGCTGACCGGCTGGCTGGCTGGTGCCCTACCTTAATCTTTGCAGAACTTAGTGGCTGCCATGAACTTAGATAAAGCAATGGCAATTTGGTAAATACAACGAAACATCAAAGTCAATAATGAATAGTTGCCCACTTACAAGTCTTCAACTCGGCAAGCCCTTAGCTGTTGTCTTACCTCATGAAGAGAAAAGAATAAAGAAACCTTATAAGCTCATTGGCACACACAACACAGTACCATCCCTGCGGAGAGAGAGAAAAGAAGCCCACAAGAAACCATTAATTCAAGAAAACCTAGCTAGAAAAGAGAGTTTCTTTGTCTATATTCCTTTTCAAGAAATGGCAAAGCGGAGTTCTTGGTTCCTGATTTCAGCTACAATCTTGATCTTGATGGCGATGGGCTTATCATCCACCGTTCAAGGAAGTGGGGATCACCATCTGGGGTGGATTCCTGCCACTAGATCATCAATCTGCAAGGGGTCTATAGCAGAGTGCATGGCTGAGGATGGAGAAGAGTTTGAGATGGACACAGAGATCAACAGGCGTATTTTAGCAACTAGCAAATACGTCAGCTATGGTGCGCTTCAGAGGAACAATGTTCCTTGCTCTAGGCGTGGCGCTTCTTACTATAACTGCCGGAGGGGGGCTCAGGCTAATCCTTATGGCCGTGGATGCAGTCGCATTACAAGGTGCAGGAGTTGAATTTTATTTATTTACTGATTTTTTTTACATTTTTTGGCCTTTTTTTATTTATTTTTTAATGGGTTTGATTGTCATACTTGAGGGGAAAAGACAGGGAAAGGAGCTGGTGGTGTTGGGTCTCCGATGTTATTTGTTGATGGAAATACTGTTGTCATAACTATATTTGAATGTCTTTGTAAAAGATTATTGTTCAGTATTACTATTATTCTTTTTTCTTCTTCAAATAGTTCTCTTTAATTTTTGCAATGGGATTTTTTTTTTCCAGTTTATTCTCTTAGATTTGTTAATTTTGGTGGAAGATCTGTGGTTTAAGTCTGATTGATTTTAAATTTGGATATGTGCAATTTCATACTCTTTAATTCCCTTGGTTAATTTCTTTTCTCATAAATAACTCTTAATTAGCATTGAATTGTTAGACAGGGTAGCAATTTATACCTAAGGATTTTTTTACCAGTGAGTGTTTTTTTGTTTTCCAATCTAAAAATTGCTTTCTTAAGTTTTTTTGCATAATTTTAATATATTAAAATTAAAAATTAAAAAATATTATTTTAATATATTTTCAATTAAAAATCATTTTAAAAAAACTTACACAAAGTAAAATCAAATACACACTAAATTTGTGCCCTGTTTATTATTATTATCATTGAGGGTTTTTTTCATTCTTGGTTCCTTTTTGTTGAGCAATTCTAATATTCTATCGGGACTTGTGCGTGAGCATGAAATTCCTCAAAAGTTTTATTGGTATGAAAAACAAGAAATAATATGGAAAAACTTGATTCAGTACAGTGAAAATTAAATATGATCTGTGCAAAGTTATTGAAAAAACTTTTTTTTTTTATAACTAAAATGATATGTTTTCAAAAGTTCTTTTTGAAAAGAAATTAAAGCCTGGAATGAGCAGGTGAGACTATTCAACTCACAACTTTATATTTTAATTAAACCAATATCTTTTGAAGAGCTTTTATATAAATAAATAAAGATTGAATTGAGTAGGGTTAATTTAACCGACCCCAACCTAATTTTAGATCGGGTATTATGGCTATACATGTCTATAATTCATGAGAAATTAAGGCCCTTCACGTGAAAAGTGATCGATTGAATAGCTTGGGCTATTGTCGCCTGAGAAATTAAATGTCGAGGATCATATTGTTAACTCTCTTTCTTTAATCTCTTTAGGTAGTGTTTGTTAATGATGGGTCCGTCCGTCCACCCTAAGCTCTCATAAATCACCCACGAGCCAAACTGCGGTCCCCTTTGCCAAACCACGAAATTCTTTCCTAGGATTTTGCCTTTCCATTGTTGGGATTTCATGTTTCAGCTTTAGTAAAAGGTTAGAGATCAGTTTTTGTGTGTAATTTCTTTCCCATATTAACCTATTGATTTTTTTTGGAATTTTTTTATTAAAATGATTATTTTGCTTTTCCGTTGTTGGGATTTCATCTTTCAGCTTTAGTAAAAGGTTAGAGATCAGTGTTTGTGTGTAATTTCTTTCCCATATTAACCTATTGATTTTTTTTATTAAAATGATTATTTTGCTTTTCCGTTGTTGGGATTTCATGTTTCAGCTTTAGTAAAAGGTTAGAGATTAGTGTTTGTGTGTGATTTCTTTCCCATATTAACCTATTAACCTATTAATTTTTTTTTAAATTTTTTCTGTTAAAATGATTATTTTGCTATTCCATTGTTGGGATTTCATGTTTCAACTTTAGTAAAAGGTTACAGATTAGTGTTTGTGTGTAACTTCTTTCCCGTATCAACAATACAACCTATTGATTTTTTTTTGAAATTTTTTATTAAAATAATATTATTTTAATTTTTAATATTTTTTCTAGATTAAGTCTTCCCATCCATCACTCGAGCTGAAATTAAAGTTTTTTCTGGTTGGTTGGGTTCTAAATAAAACATTCATGAAGTTGATGCATTAAAAAGGATTCGATGGATTAATTGAATTATTGTTTTAAGTTTTGATTGAACTCAATTTGAAAATAATAACATGTGATGTGATGCAAATATCTAAAGGGCTTTTGGTATGAATGTATTAAGGATTTTTTTGGAAAATTAATTTGATATATTTAAATATTTTTGTACTTTATTGCTATGTGTTTTATATATTAAAATTTCCATAAAATTAGAACCGTGGTAAAAAAAATAAAATTGAGATGACAAGCAATTATTATTTTCCTAAATACCCCTTCTCCTTCCACTTTTAGATTCATTTTGATATTTTATTTTTAAACATGGATAATACATGTGTATGTATTAAAATAAAAAAGTCAAATTAATATCTTGTTACATAATCATTTTGTTAATATTTAACAATAAAATAATAATTTGTTAAATTCTAAATAACAAACCAAGCACATTAAAACACTAATAATAAATTTTGTTTCTAACCTAAAAAAGAATCAAATTATTGATAATTACATTTCCCATAATCACATTTTTAGCTATGCCCTACCAAAATTAGCATGGTAGATAATATTTGGTTGCGTTTGGTTCTAGAATATAAAAGATAAGTACAGTAAAGACAACAATGTATTTATTTAAAGAGATAAAAATAAAAATAGAAACATAAAATAAATCTACTTATTAAATAGTTTTAGAGTCAGTTTCCTGTATTTTTAAAATATAAATTATATATAAATATACATATTTTGTCTCGGAAAACAACCGAACACTATAGTTTGCCAGCATCAACATTCATGAGTCTCTGTTTCATGTGGTGGGTTCTGATGGAATTGCAAGAAAAGACTGGCAAATAGCAAATGGCAAATGGCAAATAGGTAGCCACTGCAGCTACCTCTCCAAGCCCACACGGTAATAAATCTATCTGCTCAGGCTAGACAACAACACACGTGAGGCCGGCGACAATATTCAATGGGATGACAGTTGACAGATCAATGTATATGCCCACCAGGACAGCTTGCTTTGATTTGTTCCTGACATGGTTCCTGGGAATCTAATCGGACGCGAAATATCTTCTGTTTTTCATCTTGTTATTATTATTATTTTTTTTGTGATTTTGAATGTGTAAATATAAAAAAAGTTAATTATTTTAATATATTTTCAATAAAAAAAATTATTAAAAAACACTTTATATCATTGTGTCAAATATGCATTAAATCTGGTCAATATCTATAACAATTTATAAGATGATAAGTTAATCTAAATTAATTTTTAATTATTTTTAATAATATTTAGTCTTAGCCCTTTAGCTAAGTTCATTTAAATTATTGATAAATGTATCATATCAATTAGATTTTATTACATCGATCTTAAAATTAATTCAAATTAAATTTTTGTCTGGACCATCTTCAAATCAAATCATGAATTTATGGGATTAATCTACCAAGCAAGAACTCGGTTGATAATTACAATTCTGCCATGCTAAAGTGTCTTCGGTCTATGTAATTGGACAATAAATCAGTAACACAATAATTAAATATTAAATGAATTAAAGACTTTTGATTTCGCATTGGCTTGATAAAGACTCTATTTAATATTATGGTTATAGTAATAGTTTAAAATATTTTTTATTTAAAAATATAATTTTCACTATATTTCTAAACACTTTAAAAATTATACATGTTTGAGATAGACTTATCATTGACGTAACATGCATTTGCTTATTCCACAAGGGACTATTTAGGGAAAAAAAAATCTTATTGCCAAATCAGATAAGATAGAAGTATCTGTAAAGAGGTAAATTTATTGTATTTTTTTTCTTTTTATATTATAATTATTAATTTCAATATGGCTTGGTGGTTGGATTGAAAACCAAGCGTTAAAAAAAGATTGACTTGAGTTGATGAAACTGACATGAAGGTAAACTGGCGATGCCGGTAAAACTCTATTTTTATTTTTATTTTTTATTATATCATCTTATCTCATCAACCACTTATTTTTTTTAATTATTATATTTTTATAAAATTTTAAATTAATTATTAACAAGATTAATTATTTTATGAGTAAAAAAATCATTGCAAAATAACTATTTTTAACAGCGGTTGTGTGTATAATATATATTAAAAAATATAGTTGTATTTAAACTTTACTATTTTCTATTTATATATATATATATTTATTCTCCTAAAATTAATTCAAATTAATCCACCTAATCTAAATTTTGAATCGAATCATATTCCTCGTAGAGTTTAATTACTCTGTTTTATGTAATACAATAATTTTATCAATAATATAGACCGAACAAATAAATAACATCCGAATTTAATATTAATGAAAACGACCCCCGACCAATTTGATGGATATTTTTTAAGAATTGAATCAATTTATGGCAAACCAAAAAGCTTACCTTAAGAAGCTTTCTGGAAAATTCGACGACAAAGCGTGTCCGTACGATCACTGCTTTCCCATGGTATTATAGCAAGCAAACTTAGCAACTAAGTTTAGGAGTCAACTTCCCCTTGATTGCCAGCTATTCCACCAAATCACAAACCTCCACGTGCCAGTCCAACTCTCCCGGTAGCCGTCCATTTACACCGATTTCTGTGCTCCCCATTTCACACCGAGATCCGTGGTCTTTCCTTAATCCCCTCTATAAATAGAAAAATTCCTCCTGTATATTTTTGTAATTCATCGCCCCATTTCGAAACCATAATTTTCTGAACCCGCTTTGATCAATTTTTTTTGCAAGGTCGTCATGGCTGAAAATGATGTAAACATGCAACAGCAACTGGTAAGGATTTTTTTCTTTTCCTTTTCTTTTTGTATTGTTGCTGAACTGGGTTTTTTTTTTTTATGTTTGATTGTTTTTTAAAATCTTTTTTATTTGATTTTTTTTGAAATTGGGTTTTTGAAGGATAAAGAGGAGGAGGAGAGGAGGCTGAAGTACTTGCAGTTTGTGCAAGTGGCTGCAGTACATGCTGTGTTGACGTTTACAAACCTCTATATTTATGCTAAAGAGAAGACTGGACCGTTGAAGCCCGGTGTGGAGACTGTTGAGGGGACCGTTAAGAGTGTTGTTGGACCTGTTTATGACAAGTTTCGTGATGTTCCTATTGAGGTTCTCAAGTTTGTTGATCGCAAGGTGAGTTTTTGAGTTTCTTTATGTTGCACGGATGATAGAGATTGTACAATTGCAAGGTGTGTGGGCTATTGTGTTTTTTGATATGAGAAATTATATGCTTTTTAATGCACGTATGATGAAGATCGCACAATTGCAGGGTGATGTACGTGGCCTTGTGTTCTTTTTTCTGTACGGGATACCTTTTTTCTTACAATTTTCGTTTGCTATGTTGATTGCTTATGATTTAGATGAAAGTGGCATGGTGAGGTTGTTGTGAATTGTAATAGGGTGTGTTATTGAGGAGGTTGAAAAGGATGGACTAATCCTAGGTCTTATTGGTTCCAATTTTGTTTTGCTATGTTGATTGCTTATAATTCAGATAAAAATAGTTTTGTAAGTTAGATTGTTGTGAATTGTGATAGGGTGAGTGTTGTCAATGAGGTTGAAGAGGATGTACTAATCCTAGATCTTATTGGTTCCAATTTTTTTTGCTGTGTTGATTGCTCATGATGATTTAGATAAGGAAAATAGTTTTCTTTTCATGGCTATAAGCTAATTTATTCTTTTTTTTTTGCCTTCTGGCTAGCCGATTCTTTGCTTATTGTTTGTAATTGAGGGCATGGGAACCAGATTGGTCATTTATAAAGACCTTTTTTTTTTTTTGAAAGGAAGAATGCTGTGCCTATCTGAAGATGCTAGGATTAGTCTATGATCTGATTGTCTGTTTTTCTTTATATACCCTATGGTGATGGAATTGAAATTTTAGGCTTGTTTAATTAATCATGTATGGTTTTGGAGGATTTGGTTGTGAATTGAAACCTTCCCTGGTTGCAGGTGGATGAATCTGTCACTAATATGGACAACCATGTGCCCCCACTCGTCAAACAGGTGTCATCCCGAGCACTCTTGGCAGCTCAAAATGCTCCAGTGGCAGCTCGAGCAGTGGCTTCTGAAGTTCAGCGTGCTGGTGTGAAAGAAACCGCTTCTGAATTGGCAAAATCTGTTTACTCCAAGTACGAGCCTACAGCCAAGGAGCTCTACTCCAAGTACGAACCGAAGGCAGAACAAGCTGCTGTCTCTGCCTGGCGCAAGCTCAATCAGCTCCCACTCTTCCCTCAAGTGGCTCAGGTGGTTGTGCCAACTGCTGCCTTCTGTTCTGAGAAGTACAATCAAACCATAGTCAGCACTGCAGAGAAGGGATACAAGGTATCCTTGTATTTGCCCCTGGTGCCTACCGAGAAGATTGCTAAGGTATTTAGCGATCAAGTGCCTGAATCAGCCCCATTGGTTTCCAGCTAGACACAAGTCTGATGTCTGATGCTTTTACAATTGGGATATTAAATGTGAACGTTTTCTTTTTATTTTTTTGAAACCATCACTTCGTTGTATCTGTATATGGAAAGGCATGTCCAGACTTCATGTTTGGGTATTTTGTTTTAGTTTTGTTTTTTGGATTCTATTTCAATCATGGCAATGGATGATTTATCATGTGAATTCCTGGACTTGTCTTCCAGTTGCTCGTTTTGTTTCTCTTCCTTTTCTATATACAGGCAGTCTATTTACTATTTATCATCTTCAGATCCCATCCCTTCATAGGATCTGCTATCTGCATGCAGGAAAACCCAGCTGTCTGTGTACTGATTTAGATGCTTTTTATGCAGATTTCTGTGAAGGAAACTAATAAAATTGATCATGTGGATACAAATGCTAAATCACCTGGCAAAATATTGAGGTGTTCTTTAAGTTCTCCTGCTATGTTTTTGACTTGCAATTTCATTCTTGCTTGCAGAACCAAACATATGAACTGGTTTTAGGCCTGATTCTCGAGTTATTTGGAATATATTATTTTTATTTAAAAATATTTTTTAATTTTTTTTCAACTTTTTAGTTTTGAATTAATCGAATGTCAATTGAATCATATATCTAGGTTATTCGAATTTAGCCAATATCAAAGCAATTCAAAATAAAATTCAATTGGATCATCCTATTAGAGCATCTCCAATGGAGAAGCAAAATGAATAGCCAAAAATAAAAAATTAATATTTTGGTTTTTTTTTTGCTTGTTTTGCACATTCCAATAGAGAAGCCAAACAAAATGCTAAAATGCCTCTTCTCTCCCACAAATGCTATTTCTACATATCTCTTTAAAGAGCCAAAATCAACAAAGTGGGACCACTAAAAAAATAGATCATTAAATGTAGACATGTGGAAAAAAAATATCATTAAACAATATTAAGAAATAATAAAACACTTATTTTTTTCATTCTAATATAAATGGCTCTTCAAATGACTTTTTTCCATTGGAATAGATATAGTAAGATAAGTTATATTTATACTATTCAAAATGCTATTTTATTAATTTAGCTTTTCAAAATAGCATTTTGGATTGGAGATGCTCTTAGACCATATTTTAAGAAGCTTAGGCATGCATCGATGATGAGGAATGCATCGCTTACAGATGATCGGGAATGCATCGCTGACGGATGACGTTAAACTATGGAGAGTAGGTAGTCTAACTTTTATCTCCTGAGAGCAATTTGCTCGCATGCAGAAAAAATTAACAATGGGTTCCTTCTAGATGAAAAGAAGAGGGACAATGGACATCTAGCATCAAGAAACGCCAAAAAGAATCCTCAAAGAAATCACCAGAAAAACTAATGGTTAATGACACTGATTTAGCTTCCACCACCACACCACTAGCCTTTGAAACCCTTGACCTGATGGATTGTGTGACAAGCTGAAGGGAGAAGGCTGATATGACGATAAAGATGCCATCGTCTTATGAAATCTTATTTCTGATTTGTTTTTCATTAAATTGAAAATAAAAAGCCCAACCTAATTTTGAAACCCACGACCCTAAAACAGTAAAACCACATAATAGCTTGCCAGAAAAAGCCATGCCTAAATTGGCTTGAAGCTACGCTGAAGGAAACGAGACACTGTCGAGCAATGTTATTAGATCTAAACCTAGCTGAACTAGGCTAGATTTTGGTGGAAGTTTACATGATTTAACCTAGTTGATTTGTTATCGGTTGACCTGGTTAAAATCTAAATCAGACTATATTCAAATGAAAACAATCAACCTGCTTACTATGAAATCTCTGCTTACAGCGTGCTTAACTCTACGTTTGATATCTTGATAAGAAATTCTGCCAGTTATGTACTTTAGCAATGTTTCTAGTGGCACAACTTGTTGAGGATCGAGAGTGTTCATGATTAATGCCTGTTAAAGGTGGTTCGACAAATCATACATCCATGAAGAAGATTTAGTGAGAGAACAAGAAAAACACAACAATGGAGGATGAGAAATCATTCAGTCTACTTCTAATCTCACTCGTTTTCTTTTTTAGCAGTGCTGCAATGGCAGTAACTGCCCTTGACAACTCACTCTCTCCTTCTATTTCCTTATATTAATTCTGGCTCATCTATTTGGATGTAGGCGAGTAAAGCTGAGAGCAATAATGGGTCAATGGTGTTGTGAATCCTACCGTCAGATTAGCTGATTGGAGTCATGGGTTGTGTAAAGAAGTTAACTCTTCGGTCTGATGTGCTAGTCTTAATGCCTAGGTTAGGGAAACTCATTCAAATAAATTTCCTAATGCTAAGTGCCCATTTGTGTTGGGGAGCAAGGTTGTTATGGAATAGTTCCTCTACAAAAGTGTTTGATTATCTAGCAGTAAGGTTGACTTCAGAAAGGGAAATTGGCATCAGTGGGGATGTGGTCTCTCAAGCAGGCCTCCTGTGGGAAATGGTTGTGATGGCCCTCATTCATGAAATGGGGTGCCATACTTTTTCTTGCAAGAAGGCAAAAATCCTGGGAAATGCTACCTTTTTGAGCCCTCACTTTAGCATGCAAAGCAAGAACCTTGAACTGTTCTTGTTCATTGGTCTCCTCTAAACCTTTGGAGAACTTAGCATCCCTCGCCTTAATTTATTGGTATAGTGAAAATCCTTCGTCAACATAGAAAATTATGTAATATATAATATAATTTTTTAGCTGTTTGACATGGCACTAGTTTGGTATTTCTGCATCATGAAACAAATTAGGACCCACGTAGAATCCTAGATAACATAGATTGCACATTCATAATGATATTTATGTTTATCTTTCAAGTTGGCTCACCCTTTACTGTAATTACTTCCTGGTGTAGTTTTCCTGTAAGCTTCTCTCCCAATCTTTTCATCCACTGTTATTTTTTAATGTACTTTCTGTATGCTAACCATTCAGGTTGGATGCCATCCATGATTCAATGATGCAGTTAAAGAATGAGGTGGGGTTCTCTTCTAAAATTACTATGGCCCTATGGCATCTCTTATTTTCAGTTATGGGGAGCAGCAATAGCATTAAAGGTAGATATGCCCACTTACAGAGATGTGATTATAAGAAGGCATGCATGTCTGCTACAAATTTTCTTCAGGATGCATGTATACCTTTATGATATTGCTAGCTCCATTGCAGGAAACACACTCTTTATTTCAAGTAATATGATTTTAGATGATTGTTTGTTTGTGCTCTGTTTTGTTTTCGTTGTTACATGGTTGCTTTTGCATGTGCAGAAACGTACAGTTGCTGTAGGAGCTGCTGGCGGCCAGGCTTGTCTACTACTGGCTGCTGGAACAAAGGGCAAACGACACATGATGCCACATGCAAAAGGTACGATGGAGTAGGCTTGACAAATTTGCAATTGTAGAGGGTTCTTATGCTATCGTTCAATCTCCTATTTGAAAATAAGTGTTTCAGCCATGATCCAACAGCCTCGTGTTCCTTCATCGGGGTTGATGCCTGCTAGTGATGTTCTTATCCGTGCCAAAGAGGTTCGTTAAACCCATTTTATAGCTTGAATGGCAGGATCATGGTTATTTTTCAACTTGGCAATTTTGCTCTTATTTCATGTTAATGTCCATCACATTCCAAAAGCAATTTCTGTACTTTTCTATCTATTCTATGCTCATTTTCCTAGTTCTCTTCGGCAGTCAAAATAGGGGGCCATCTTAATGATTGTTAATTTGTAATTCGAGTTAGGATCTGAAGAATGAGGATTTGTTGTCTTTTCTTAATTTCTTTGCTTTTGTTCTCCGAAGACTGATTTTAGAACTTTGTGAGGTCACCTCTTGTAATTCAAATTCTAATTTTTTAGGCAGTAATAAAAAAGGACGTCCTCACAGAACTTCTGGCCAAGCACGCACTCTCTCTCTTTACACCGGGGTGTTTTGTTCGGCTCAAATGGATGTTCTAGCAGGTTGACTTATCTCTTCAATGCCACTACTGTCTCCAGATTCTTTGGCAAGGTCAGGAAAAGATAATGGCAGATGTTATGCCCCCAGAGGATTGGGAGAAATCAGTTGGCATTAAAGTTGTAGAGCCCTTCTATTGTGATCATTCCTTCTTCTCTTGAAGGAGAAGAGAGGTGGGTCGGGGAATGCCAGTTCCTTCACAGAAAGAAAGAATTGCCTAGCCCTTTAGAACAACCGATAATGCTTTGTCATGGTGCACAAGCCGATCTTGGATACACCAAGCATCTCACCTCTACGCATTCGGTGCTGAAGAACGTATTTAGAGGGTAGAAAAGCATCGAATATGAACGAAAATAATTACCTATCACAAGCAACATAGAAAATCTGTAAAATTTTATCGATCATCTCAAGATTCAATCTGTCATGCTAGATTGTATTTTGTGTTTCTCCTCCATTAGCTTTTCAAGCAACCTTTTCAGTTTCTTTGTTAAGCTAATCAAACTAGATTTTGTCATTTTACAATTGTTTTAGATCGAAAGGTTGTTCAAGACATACCCTAGATACAATGACATGCATCTCGCCCATGCACAACAGCCCACTGCTTCTTCTCATGGTTAGAGGTTCAGATATTAGACATTAGACATTAGATTGTCTTATTTCTCATGATCATTGCTACAGGGAACACATTGTTATATATAGTTACCTGATGTTGAAGGATGCACAGAGAACAAACGTGAGCTTACTAGAACACCACATGGAAGACGGTTCATAAGTGAGATTTTGTAACACCACATGGAAGACGGTTCATAGATTTTGTATCCATCTTAAAAAGGGGTTCTTTGCTATTTAGTTTTTTTTTTAAAAAAAATTCTTAGCTTTTATGTTAATCACTAACATTTTGTTGTTAAATTGCAGGAGTTGAATTCTTTTCTTGATTTTTTGTTTGAGCTTATTGTTGCTCGAGGACCATCCGCTGGGTTTGATGTGTCTTTGAATGGATTTGACCTGTTTCATGGTCATGTTTTTATTGCTGCTGACACAAGACGACTCGGTATATTGTAAGTTTTGTGTGGTAGAGATTACAATTTGTTTTTTAGATGGATTCTTGTGTGACATTTAGTTTGCATTAGTGCCCTTGGGGATGATGTGGCTTTGCTACTAGACATTGGAAACTATGATTGTGTGGTTAAACTTGACAAAAACTTAGAGATGAAGATGTTATACAATGACATAGTTGATGGTTTTCTCATCTTGACGGCATGAGCTTGTGTTGTTCATCAATGCATGAGGCCTTGAACACCCATATAGACTTGTTTATTTGCGGCAGACAGATATGTATCCATGTATGAATCATTTAGAGACTGCACTGTACTCGCGTGTTTATCAATTGGTAAAGGAAGTGCAAATAGTTCAATAAGATAGCTGAAGACTTTCGTGAATGGATGAGCATCAAACACTGTGAAAAAAAGAGGGTTTTTTTTTTCCCCGAAGACTTGCTGCTTGTTTTATTAACCTTTCCTTAATCATTTTGCAGGTTCCATGCCAGAGAATACCCAGCATATGATAAAGAAATATTTCCATACAACATGGGATATTGTCAAACAGGTAAACTGGTAAAACTTGCATGAAAAAAAGTCCACTGGCTGTTACTTGCTAGGAACAACAACTTCAGCCCCTTAATTTCTAAATCTACTCTATTAAATATAACCAACTCAGAATAACAATTTTTCATCCCTTCATTTCCTTTGTTCTTAGTTTTGAATAGTGTTTTTTTGTTCTTTGTCGACTTTTTAACTTGCACCTGGTGAAGAAAATGATCAAAGAAAGAGAAACAAGATGCTGTGAATTTTCAAATTTGTAAGTGCTTGTGCTAACGTCTTTTTTCCCTCTCAGGTTCTACTGTCGCTTATGATTCTATGAATTTGTTAAACATTCTCTGGCCGGCTCCTTTGCCAAGCAGTTCTATTAAAGCTTGGGTGGCACCAGGTACATTTCTCAAATCAAAGAGTATCAAGTTGCTATGTTCTATTACTGTGACAGACAGGGTTCTGGATCCAGAAGCATAAACAGTAATCCTACCTCTCGAGCTCTGCTATTTCTTGTCTTCAACATTTTCAATCACAGTGGAGCTCGTGAAAAGTAGGGTGTGATTTATGATACTGAGCCTGCATAAAATACTGAGAACAAAATAATATTGTTGTGAATAGCATGAAAGCTAATCCTTTCAGTCATATGAAGTCTGAACACGCAACACTGGGAGTAGAACATGTGGCTGGAATTCGCTCCATGTTTATTTTTCCTTCGGGAACATATGAAGTTCTTGGTTTCTTTGATTTATCAAACATATTATCTCTGAGAGTGCCACAGAATTTTATCTATTCTTGTGTCTTTTCTTGTAACCATGTAAGCAAACACTCTCATAATCAAGTGGAAGAGCCAGGTCTCATGCCATAAGTACTGCGTATTGCAATTTGATATTGATTTGACAGGAACCCTCGTTGTGCTGGATGCCCGTCCTGATGGAATCATACACAGATACCTGAATATGTAAATTTTGCGAGGACCATATATGAAGGTTTGAGCTTCATTTTCCTTTCTTGTATCTCACAGCTTGCAAAATTCAAATGTCACTGCTTTCTGTCGCTGAAACAAGTTTTAGTAGGATTATTGACACAGGTTTCTCCTTGGCAGATGACTTAGGCCATGTTGTGGTTGATGCAAACTACTTGAATGTTGGAATACAGATCCTAACTATCAGATTTTCATATGCTGAAAACTGAAGTCCTGCTTAAGGTAGGCAGCACTTGCTATGTTTGTTTTCTGACACCGTCAGATACCACTACGTGTTTTCATGCACTTCATCATTTTTGTTTCTCAAATAACATCATCACATGCGGTTGCTTTCTGGGCCAATTCGGCTATACATACCTCACCAATGCTTGTGCAAGGTGTAGGTGCTCTTTTTCCAGTGGCAGATATTGCGAGGAGCCCCCAAAATGTGATTATCAACAAATGCTTGAGATTCTTGCAGACATCAACACTCATGAATCCCTAAACACGGTGGCCAACGCTCAAAGTTTCTGGCGCTGACATGGAAATCAAATCTAGATGCAATCTTATATCAATTACCTTAGTGGCGGGGTTTTACACATCTAAAACTGTACATGTTCATTTATTAGCTTTAGACTGGAAAGCCATGATGGCTATGCTCACAGCTCAAATTCTATTTCAACTCGACCCTCTGATGACTAGGATGCACGAAGACGAACTTCTACATTGGTTTTACATGAATGTGATAGAAACTTCTTCGAAGCACTTATTGCAGATAAATTTTGCTATCAGCATCTCCATAGCACCCATAGCACAAGTTTTATCAGTGTGTATTGTTGGTGTATGAAAAGGATTATATTTATGTAGGAGATTTGAAAACATATTTTCTAGCAACAAAGTCCACTTCTATTCATTCAGGTGTCAGGGTTTGCTAATTGTGTATTAGAGATCATTCAGGTCTGGAACAAAGGAAATCAAGATAGGACGAAAATTATCAATAATAAAATCCCAGAAGAACTTAATTATCAACCCATCATCCCCATGAAGAAGAAAGAAGATTCAAGTTTTCCAGTTTAATCCATAGTTAACATTAACAACTCTTATAATTCATATATTTTTCAATTTATTTCATCAAGTATAGAGAGTATTTTTCAATTTTTAATTAAAAAATTTCATAATAATGGAAAACTGAAAATGCTTCCAAAATGTCGGCTCTTTCTTCTCGTGCTTTGAAAAGTAAATCAAGATCCAGTTCAAATACCCAAAGCGTAACAAGGGTACTCTAGCTAGTCTTAAAAGCTTTATATTTGCTTCTATGGAAGTGATGATTCTCCTCTCTAGTTTTAGTCAGTGACAAAAGGATGCAAAAGACAACCCGCAATTTACAGAAGGAGCCAAGGAGCCAGAGCACACGCTATCTATGCAAGAAAGAATGTCTCATATCTCAATGGTTGTAACTCTCCACCAACAGTGGAAATGTCCTCCATCATGCCCAACGATGGTGAACATCAACAAAATTTCATTATTATTGAGTTATGCTAAACATGTATCATCACTAACCAAGAACCCTAGGAACCATTTGAGTTTTTCCTGTACCACCATGAGCTTCTCCAACCTATTTCACCCTAGGACTGGCAGCATCTTCTTCGCGGAGTCCTAGCAACTGCAGTGAGCAGATGACCCCCCGTGGAATCTATGCCAAAGCAAAGCACATCCGTCCTTGGTTTTTGATTTTGAGAAACCAGTGTCTTCACATCCTGTAATCCCACATCGGTAAGTAATGAGACATCACGTATGGAAGCAGACTATAAAAAGAGAAGCGGGCCACTGAGCAATTTATACCTTTCTCGGCCTTTTGGCTAAGATCAAGTGTAGTATCTGTTCTTATCAGTTTAATATCTGATACGTGGGCCAATGGCCCACACGATATTAAATTAATTTTTTAAGGGGGAGGGTCCGCTACAGTAGCTTGCTACTGGGGCTCTCGGGCGTCGCCTTCACGTTGCACTATAGCGTTGGCCTGGCGCACCCCTCCATCGCTAGTCTAAAGCATTTAATATTGGCAAAAGAAGATATACTACTGGATTTTAAAGTTTTTATTTTAATTGTTCATGTGAGTTATCATGATGGCCTATTAAGAATCCTAAAGAACGAAGTATTTACTGAAATTTGAGTCTTTCTAGTATTAATTGAAGAACATATATAATTTATTTTAGATTTAAGTTATATATATATGAGTTACTTGGAATGAAATTGGTTTAGAAGCCAAAATTGACCCAAAAGTAGCTAAAAAATGAAACGACCCATTCTTTTTTTCTTATTGTTCTGAATTTACACGAGCTCATCAATAAAAAATTGCGACTCAAATATCAGGAACCTGGTCCCTCAGTTCCATGCCACGTTCCATCATGGACCCATTAACGACCTTCAATACCATAAATCTCAACTCGACTATAGATAAATTGATCCATGGGTTTGGATCAAGCAAACTCGATAAGACAAGTTTATTGATCCATAAGTTGATTGATCCATGATTTAGATTTTTATTATATAAAGTTTTAATAAAAATAAAAAATTAAATTGATATGATACAATTAAAAAGTCAAGCTTATCCATAACTTGATTATAAACTTTTTTATTTTTGAAAGAACATTATATTTAATTTTTTATAAAATTAAATAAAATAAATTAACTCGGGTTTAAAATAAGTCAGGATCAGTTTCAACCCATGCCTTGACCCTCCAAACGCAAAAGCCATCTCTTAACCTACGCACAACCTCCCTTATGCGTTCGATAGAACCAACCCCCAAAGTCTCACCTCCAATACTAATCAACTCAAACCCTTCCTTCTCTACACTCACGCTTCTGCTTTCAAAATAAAAATAAAAATAAAAATTTATTTCTCAAAACAATAAAAGAGCAAGAGATCTCTCTTTATGAAGTGAAAATGGCAGTGCAGAGGATAGAGCTAGGAAGAGGAGATCTATGGAAGAGCAAAGCTAAAGCACTACAGCTCCGTCTGCGAGACCGCTTTAGAGTGGTGGTTGATCGTCATCGCCGCCGTCCTCATATTTTCTCCGCCGCGTCCGATGGTTACTTCTCTTCCACCGTCCAACGGTGGCTCAACCATTTCCGTGATTTTCGGCGAGATTCTCTCCACTCCCCCTCCGCTTTCTATCGCAAACGAGGTCACCTTCTTTCCGCTACTTCATCTATCCATCCATACATGCACCTCACCGTATGTTTAAACTCTTCACATGCATACATACATACATACACATTGACACGTGTCGTTGTTACATTATATGCATCCATAAAGAAATAAAATACGTACATACATGAGATGGATGTATGTATGTATTTATGTACGTGCATATACATACTTAATTACCAACATTCGCCCATAGATTGACGCGTATTTACTGAATTACCTCTGAATTCTGTGGGTGCAGTCAGCAAGGACTTTAATGCTGATGAAGAATCGGTTATTATACGAATGGTTCAGTCAGTGGCTGTGCCTCTGCTTGGAAACATGTGTCATGTGTTTATGCACGGACTTAATCGTGTTCAGGTAGGAGGAATTGCTTTGTTCGTGACTGAACTGTTTTTGTAATCTTTGGCTTTGAGGACTGAGGTTCTGCGAGAATTACTAATTTGGGTTTTTGGGGTATCGCAGGTTTATGGTGTGGAGAAATTACATGATGCATTGCTGCATAGACCCAAGAACAAGCCTCTTTTAACGGTATAGCTTGGTCGTTCTACTTTGTGGGCTTTGGAACAATAATGCCTGTGTTTTTTGTTTTTCTATTGGCTTACTCTTTGCAGTTTTGGGATTTATTTTGAGGAATTGTTTTGGGTTTGTGGTGATGAGGTAATTGTTGAGGATAATGGTCTGTTGCAGGTGAGCAATCATGTTGCTTCAGTGGATGACCCGTTTATTATTGCTTCACTGCTTCCTCCTAGTGTATTGATGGATGCTCAGAACTTGAGATGGACGCTTTGTGCTTCTGATCGCTGTTTTAAGAATCCTGTGAGTTCTGCATTTTTCCAATCTGTCAAAGTATTGCCAGTTGCTCGTGGTGAAGGGATTTATCAGAAGGTGAGCTTTTAAAGTGTTTCTTTTTGTTTGTCAAGTGATGTATTGGTTTAAATGGGGTGTTAGAAGTACTTGATGATCAGTTGTTGAATACCTGACATGTTATTGAGCTAGCTGTCTAAGCATGTAGTATCTCTGCTTGATGCAACTTGTCTGATTGCTTTTAAGCATTGGATCTTTTGCTTGCTGCTTGTTTTTAGTTTTTTTGCTCCTTCTGTGTTATTTTGACCAAATTAGATTATAAGATAATAGGTGCCATCCAAGATAATAGGTCTTCTCCTCTTCCCCATCCCTGTCTCTTGCCAACTTTTTGTTTAATTCGCATTATTGTGCTGTGGAGCCTAATTTTGATGTTTGACAGCTTTGCTGCATTGCTGTTCAGTCCTCATAGTTAGTGATGTCGATGGCTATTTTACCTTGAGCTGAAGTTTCTATTATTTGGTTTTGAGGCTGTTAAAAATGGCTTATCAAAAAAATAGAAGGAAAGTTTGATTATAAGTGGACATGCTTGGAGGTTGATGACTATTTTGAGTAGTCAGTTTCACACCCAGCATGCCTAGCCTTTTTGCATGTTTGTTTTCAAAGTATTTTCCCCCCTATAATATGCTATTCTTATCATCTTGCTGTAGGGCATGGACATGGCCATCGCAAAGTTGAACAGTGGTAGTTGGGTTCACATATTCCCAGAAGGTAGTCGTTCTCGGGATGGTGGAAAAACCATGGGTTCTTCAAAGAGAGGTGTGGGGAGGTAAGAGTGCCTTCCGTACCATTTAAATCTTTTTGGGTTTTGTTTTAGTTGTGTGGAAGGCATGGAAGAGGATCCACTTTTATAATTTTGATAAACAAGAACTTGAGGAAAAGATGAAATGGTCTTTTAGGTCTTTTAGCAGGGGAAGGGAATTGAAGAGGATGCTTTATACTATTCACTTCTCTTACCCTATCCTCTCACTTTGTTTTGCATTGAGTTTTTCCAAGCCTTGACTAGCTAGATGATTTTTAGGATATGTGCGTATATGCATCTAAACATTTGTGTTTTTTGATTGGCTGTGCTGTTTGAAATAGCTGATTTCATGCCTTAACAGGTTGATCCTTGATGCTGACACTGTTCCTTTGGTCATCCCATTTGTACACACTGGGATGCAAGAGATCATGCCCATGGGAGCCACTCTCCCAAGGATTGGAAAGAGGGTACGTAGTATGATTGTTTTTGTTCTGGTAAATATAAGATGTTCTTACTGTTTCTAATTATTTGATTAAGCATTTACAATATCTGATTTTCTTCTAATAAGCTACTGGTATAGTTGAAGCTTCCTTTTCGTTCACTTCCTTCAAGAGTGTATAAATGCAGATGTATTCGTATGCATATCTTTGCAACTTCTACTTCCTTTCTGATTAAATCTCAGAACAGGACTCTGCAAACTAAAGATTCCTTCAAGTCAACAGCAGCCTAGAATTTGACTGACATGTCCATGTACACATCACACACCTTCAAAATTAATAATGCATTTGTTTGTAACTTCCCGTGTACCTTTTATAGGTTGTGACCTTTTCATAGCTTGGGTTTCCTGTTCTAATGTGTTTAGTTATTTCATACTTGTATCGTGCTCATTGTTTTTTTTCAAATGATGTCCATGGAACATGCAGGTGACAGTGCTTCTTGGTGATCCAATCCATTTTGACGATATACTTGGTGCGGAAGGTGATGAAAACATATCAAGAGGAAAAATGTATGATGCCGTGGCGTCAAGAATTGGTCAGCGATTGCAACAACTAAAAGTCCAAGTTGAAAAATTAGCATTGGAACAATCAGTCGAGTTTCAACAAGCTGCTGCTGGAATCACAGAGAGGGCAGCTGATATGTTGCAGCAGGTTGACTGGGGTTCATTTGGCGCGGGAAGCCATGTGTCCACCGAAGAAAGAGATTTACCATGTGAACCCCGACCTTCACAGGAGCTCCTTTCTTCGGATCGGTACTTCAGAATTGGATTCTCTTATGACAGTATAATCATTTCAAGGATGCGTGGCTACATGGACTCAACTGAGCTGCTGGGTTTTGCAGCCAGAGGCTTGTTCATGAACTTTAGGGCAAGGGAACATACTGCTAGTATTAGAGATGTAGGCCCAGTGAGGGCATGGAAACAGTTTTTGGAAGCTAACTTACTGGGGCAATGGAACGCCTGCTAGTAATACTCTGGTAGATTTTGATGCAATACTGATTTGGTTGCTATAAAGAGAACTTTAACAAAATTCAACATCAACTGTCAATGTAATACCTTAACCTGTAATAATAAGCTCTTGTTTCAAGAAATGAAAAATGAATTTCAAGGCAAAAAAAATAGAAGAACAGTTATGTGATTTTAATTCGAAGTAATGTGATATTTCGAAATAATGGATGTCATGCTATCTGTTTTAAAATATTGTTGTTGGGATTTTTTTTGTCTATAATTTTCCTAGGTGATTTTCGATATTTTTAATCAGGATGTAAAAATTATTGAAAATTAATTGAAAAGGTATTAATTAAAAAAAAAAAGAAGAAGCCTGTGTTTTTTTGGACAATTTTTTTTATAAAAAAAAGAAGAAGCATATTTAGCCTGTGTTTTTTTGGACAATTTTTTTTAATGTTTTGCTAATATAAAAAATAATTTTTTAAAAATAAAAAAATAATTTTATATATTTTTAAATAAAAAATACTTTAAACTTGAAAAAAAAAAGCTGGTTTATGGGTTATAAACCCATGTTGTGGCTCCTGGCTCTAATGGTTCAAAATAAACGGGCTGGGCCGTAAAAGCAGTCTAGCCTAGCATGCACATGGGAGAGCCTTTGCAAACAACGACACCGTTTAATTAATGTTACACAATCGGTTACCGTCTCTTTCGTCCTTTTATAAAAGAATCTCCATGCCGTACCTTAAAACTGAGGCATTTACAACGGCAAAAAGGTAAAATTACAATTGAACGGTCACGATCACATTAAAAAATATCCCGATCCCACTGATCCAAAAATGGTTTCCCTCTCGCCTTTCCCAGATCACTCCTCTCTCCAATTCATTTTAAAAAAACAAGCGACACAAAAGAAGACAGGGCCAAAAAATGGCAGAGGGGGACTGCGAATTAAACGAGAAGCGAAAGAGAGAGATCGCTAAATGGTTTCTCCTCAACTCCCCAGCCGGTGAAATCCAATACATCGCGAAAGGTCTCTCATATTTGCATTGCGTCTCCGTTTTGTTTTCTAATTTCTTTAGCCTTCTCTGCTGCGTGTTTATTAAGATTTTGTATTTCGCAGATTTGAGGTCGGTATTGAATGACGATAAAGTGTATAATGAAGCTGCATTAGAGGCATTTGCTCTTTACAATAAATCTCACTTCATTTGCCTTGAATTACCTGATCGAAGCGGAGAAGTAAGTCTCTCTATTTTTTTTTTCTTTATTGCAGTGTAATGTGTGTGTTTTAAAGAAATAATAGTGTATTAGAGATTTTTGTTCCTTTTTAGGCTGTTAGTTTTGTTGATTGATTTTTATGATTTTTAATTAATTACTTGATTTGCCTTCAATTAGCTAATAGATGAATAAATAGAAGCCTTGTAATTATTTTTCTTTCCTTATTTTGCTATCACTTTGATTTTGTGCTAATTTCTTTTTTACTTATCCTAGATTTGCTAGGTTTTGACTTGCTGATTTTGAGCTTAATATGTAATTGGAGGTTTCATTTAGCTTACATTTGGATATTTTGTTGCTAATTACTGTTTTAAAATTTGGAGGGCTCATTAGCTATACTACATGTTACGTTGTGTGGCAGAGACTTGTTTATTTATTTGGAGGATTAAACTTTGAAATTATTTGGTTTTAGACTGTATTTTAGGGTTTAATTGTGATTCTAGATGTGTTTTATTTGTAAAACTTGTTTATTTTGTATGCAGTTAGTTGACTCATGTTTTTTAAATTGTGTTTACAGGTTTTGGTTACATCATATAATGAGCTTGACGAGGATGAGTTTCTTGATCCTAGGACTGCACAGGTTGCGATAGTTGACCATGTTAAGCAAGTGGGTTATCTAAAAATGTTGAAGCACATATTTTGTCTGCTGTCTTTTTTCTGATGTGTTTGGTAGTCCATTTTTATATAATGATGTGCTAAATTCGTTCAGGTTTGTACAGATATGAGGCCCACAGCTGATGAGGAACTTTCATCACCGTATATTGAAGAATTTCGGTATGCTCTCTAATTTTCATGGTTATTACTAAATGATTTTGATCATCTAGATGCTCTTTTAGTCATTATTGCATCAATGCTAGATCTTTAAAAGCTTGATTTTAAATCTGTCAGGGTAAACGACATTTTCTCAGTTATTCCCTGCCTATGTTTCAATTTTTAAAGTTTCAACTTTCGAGGCTGCAATTTTCTATTACTCTTTTCCTGTTACATTGTGCTGGCTTGATAGTGTCACCACTGACCAGGATCTTTTAGAAGTTAGAATTCTTCGTATAATGAAGGGTAGACTTAGAGAGGTACTTTTGATGGGATATGAACTAGTCCTGCTTTATGCTTTTATCATTTAATGTTTGGAACGCTTAACTGCTTGAGCCAGTAGTCATCAAATTATCCTGTACCCTTAATCTGTTACTACACTCAGTGATGCTTATGAATGAATGAGCTAAATGCTTTTTGAGGACTGATCTTTTGAGTTATATCAAAATCTCTCTTTGTTGTTTTTTATGCTCCTCTATCATTTATATAGAGTCCCTTTTGTTTGTTTTTGGAGTTTGGAATAATTGTATCTCTAGTAAAGTTTTCTGCATAAATTATCTTTTCTTCTGTGCATGTTTGGTTGAGTTTGGATTGTTAATCATTGGATTAATTTGTAATTTCTCCTTGTATATACATCTAAATGCCAAAAGAATTGTGTACAATTTGGTAGTTCATGACTGGAATTATGGCTCAGAACACACCAAGAGTAGTTCTTTTCTTCTGTCTCTTTTGCAGTATTCTACAAATTCTGGCGTCACCAATGCTATTCTGTTCTCTGTTAGTTGTGCTCTGGATGCCGAAATACTCAAATATGTTGCGGAAGCTTATCCAAAAGGTATATGTTCTGTCTACTGTGTTAAAGGGAAGGACGTGGAGGGGCCGGGATCTAATTTTGAGTTTGTAGTGGTCATTTCTGCTGTTAGAAATAGCCCACAGAATTTCTGTTGCGTGGAATTCTTATCACTTTTTGGTTTTTATTTATTGGAAGCTTCATCTAGGACATGTTTACAATGTCCCATCACTTGCTTGTAGCTGCACATACCAAGTCACTTCCAAGCAGTAGCATCTACATTTTATGATGGCATATCATTTGTTAATGTTCTTTTGCATATCTCACAGCAATGGAAGTTGGCGATCACTGTGGAGCATAGAGTTCAAGGAAGATGTACAAATGCTAGAAGTAGGAGGTGAATTACAGGTCTGATAAAAAAATTGACTTCTGTAGACTGTTGTATGAAAGTCGAAATGCTTACTTGTAAGAAAATGCAAGAATAAGCTGTTTCTTTTTCCCTATATTTTTTCGTGGGGTCTAATGACATACTGTTTTATCTTGGGTGAAAATTTGAGGTCCATCGATAGTTTGAGTGGGGCAGCGCTAAGTTGGTTTTCCTATTCAGGTGGGTGCCCATTATTTTGAAGAGGGAAATGTTCAGCTGGATGCAAAACATGAATGCAAAGATGCAACAATCTTTCAGGTTAGTACGGTAGCTGCAAGTCTTTTAGCTTGGAATTTCTTCATCATGAAAATTCAACTTCTTTCTTTGAAGACATAAGATCGGTAGGGCATTGCTTGGTGCAAAGTCTTGAGCATGCAATCTCAAGGTTGCACATATTGAGTCTGGAGAGTAGCTAGTACATCCTGAAGGGCAAGACCATCTGTATATTCTCCTTCACATGACACCACTCAATTGGAACCTTGACCTGGTAATCAGAACAATGCAGCAGTTGACCAATTACTTAAATGAGAAGGCATGTAAGGTATAAGGCTGGGACATTACACCAAGAACTTACTGCTTAGATTTACTTGGTTTGGCATGGGGAACGTTGATTATTTGGGTGACTTGTGCATCCAGTCTGGTTGTTTGTATTGATTGACCTTGAAAGCAACACTTGCCACTTCCCAGATTCTATTGCAAATATTCCAGGATAAAACCAGCGCTTGGTTTCAGAAGTGCAGCCTTTAAGCCCACCTTATGCCTTCTTCCAAACGTTAAAGATTAGTAGAATGATCGAGCATTTTCTAGTGATCTTCACTGTTCAGATGTCGGAGCTTGCTCTCTGTTTTTTGCAGCTTTCTACTGAAGTGGTTAAAAAAATTCTCACTAGAATACACCTAGCAGCTGTGAAATAACAAGTTCCTATAATATTACTTCAAGCACAGTTCTAGTACTAGATTGTATATTAGAATCATATTAAGGGAGTGGAACACCTGCTTGTTCTCGTCGTCATGAATATCTGTGTATGCTCTTCACTTGCTGATGAATAGAAGAAAAAAATGGTTGATCCTTTATAATCTTTTGTTTCAGGCCCCTGAGGATTGTGCTATTTCCATAGCCAACATTATGCGTCATCATGAGGCACAGTACTTGGAAGCTCTTGAGGTTTTCATTGCATCTCCTTTTTCATTTAAATGCTTGGATTTTAAGGCTTCATTATTCACCATCATTATTTGACAGGCGTCCTATTCAAATTTGCCAGATACCACATTCAAGGTATACCTTGCTGGATTATACTCGTTCAAAATTTTGTTTTTTCCGCATCTAGTGAAGAGAATTTTGTTTGGCCTTTTGTTCTATATTGGACTTCACTGTAGAAGACGTACTCTCTAGTTACTGAACCCAAGGCATATAGCTTTTCCTTTTTGTGAAATGCAATGGTTTGGTAGGAAATCTGAGGTGGTGGTACACATAATCATTCCCTTCACCAACTGTATGTCTTCTTTCATTGTATTATTATGCCTCCTAAACTGTAGACATAATCATTTCCTTATGACATGTTGCAGGATCTGCGAAGAAAACTTCCAGTTACTCGCACCTTATTTCCATGGCATAATACTCTACAATTTAGCCTGACAAGAGATATCCAGAAGGAACTTGGAATTGACAAGTGACTAATACCATGCCAGAAGTGTACACCTGTATTGCTTGATCTGTAAAGCCGAGATAGTGAGATCCCAATATACCACTCCATTTTTTTTATTTTTTTTTAATCTTGAGCCTATGTTTTCTTTTGAGGGTTGTTTGATATCTTGATTATAGTTATTTCACCAGGTTTGAACACGCGATCTCCACTGTTAGAGATCTTCTAATTTTTGGTGTGTATACTGTACAATTGATATAAATTTTGTGTAGGGTACTCTTGTTAATAATCATTCTTGTGATGTGCTGTGAAAATTCTTGGGAAGTTTCTAATTTCGTGTGCTGTTGGAAATGGAAAATCATGCCAAATTATTTAATAGAAGAGTCACTATGAAATGGGAATCAATGACTGAAACCAGCTGGGCGGGCATCTAAGATGCTAGAGGTGGCGGTTCTTGTGGATGTGCCAGTTTGCCGGCTACAGTAAGCAAGCTCTGGTGGACATCATTTATCAGTGCATGCATCCGTTCGCACTTATGGTGGAAATCAGACTTGACAGTGAAGGTGCTCAACAAAGGCTTGGGCTTTTTTGGAGTCGGGGGACAATGTCTCGTTAAAATACTGAGTTGGTCTCCTGATGGCCCCTTGATCTATTGATTATAGGTTTGATTGCGTGAGCAGCCAATCGTGTCCCATCACCCACAAAAATCTTGCAGCGATGTTTCCATATAATCGGAACCATGCAGTCGTAGACCCTCCTCGATTTCGGCTCAATGGCGGGAAGCTAATGGAACCCCCTCACGTGAGAGCCTGGGTTGCCTTTGGGCAGTAGCCTGTGTAGGATATGAATGCTGGGATAAAAAAGTTCCGTTGCCGGGAATCGAACCCGGGTCTCCTGGGTGAAAGCCAGATATCCTAACCGCTGGACGACAACGGATGCTTGAGAAAACTACCATCTTATTAAATTAAATAGAATAATTATCTAAGACGGAAATCTACAGTTGTTGTAATCACTTGATAATGTATAGGAACTAGCTCACCCTTAATAGATAATAGCAAAATAATATTGGCATTTTTTTCTATTCTAATAAGGTCTATAATAACAACCTTTCAAAATAATACATTTTTTTCTCCAAATAAAATAGCTTCATTGGTATTTTCTTTAATATACATGCATGCAAAATAATTGCAAAAAATAATATTTTGAAGCCTTATTATATTAAATTTGAATTTTAAGATGAGGCAAACATTAAGGGAGAAAAAATCTTTAAATGAATGTATCAAAACTAACAAGGCTCTAAGTGATGGGTCAATCCATTAACTCACTGACTCAAAATTTAGTTGGGGTTGAATTTTGTTTCAAATTGATCTTATTAGAAGAAGAAGAAGAAATAAATAACATCGTTGATTTACCACAAAAGACCACCACTCTTTTATCTCGGCTTGTGTCTCAACTAGCCATCATATTCTTGTTTTCGCACTTTTTTTGAATCGGTTTAGAGGATGTCTTTTGAGTATTTTTTAGTTATTTTTATATTAATTATTTTTTAAAGTTTTTTTAATTTAAAAACATATTAAAATAATATTTTTTATTTTTTAAAAATTATTTTTAACACCAACACGTCAAAATAATATTAAAACACTAAAAATATTAATTTAAAATAAAAAAATAAAAAATCAAATTTTTTTTAAAATACTTCTTAAAAAACAAATATAAATAGTTAATGCCGGAGAACTCTATTTTCCTTTCTTGCATTTCTCAACAACCAAACAAGGACTATCGTCCATCCAACTTTGAAAAAGTGCGTTCCTGCTGCCGAGCGTCCTCGTGAAGCACCTAAGAGACACTATTAGTTTTTGCAGCAACATCTTTAGCTTCTTTTATCATATCACCCATCACTCACAACGGATACCGAAGCATGAAAATATATTATTACTTTTTTTCTTGATCAAGCCTTGATCCTGACATGAATTTTTCTGGCACAGGGAAGTAATTTGGCGGAACTCTGCCCACATTGTGTCCAGTGTTGCCTGTACCTAAGGATTTCGCTTGTGTTACATCCATTGATTCTAAAATCTATAAAATCCCAAGGAGAATAATGCTTATTTCATTCATTGGCAAGTTGCATGCACGTCTTTGAATTATCAATATCGTCATCGTTAAGTCTTTACTTGTTCAGAGAAAACCACTTGTCTGGGGTTGGACATGGAAGGGGAAGATGGTAAGGAGGGAAGTGCTGGTGGGAGGCAAATGGGGGACATTGCCGGCATTGTAGGCGATAGAAGTATCAAAGGCATGAGTGGTGGCAAGATAGGTACTCTCTTTATGATGTGTCACGTACGGTAATTGCCCTAGTTACTTGTGGATTCAAGAGTTTGGTTACTGGAACTCTGCTCTGCTTTTCATACGCAATAACATTCATTTGCTGTCTTCGCAGTTTCCTATGAAGCTTATATTGCAAGAGACTAGTGACTCTTTAACAAACTTTCTAACATTTATCCACACCAATCGTCCAGGAAGTTTCACTTTGTTGTTGGCTTCTAGCAGGAAAAATGGCCTTTTCTCCATGGGCAGTTGGGGAGTGAAGGTCATGATTACTACAAAACTTAGGCCATTGAGTGACTGATCGGGATGCGAATCTAAATTATGAGGCGGGTTACTCTTTGGAGCGAAAGATGCATTTATCAATCGGGTCACGTATTAACCTGCTGAATCACTGGGATTCAGCAAGCTCATTGTCAAAACAATTTCAAACTAAAATATGTTTAGGATCAGGTTTTGAATTGTAAATTTAAGCCAAGTTTCTCATTCGATTTTCTTTTGATTGTTAAGGAATGCAGTCGAGTCCTTGTGTTCCCGTAACAAGATTTAAAATTGTCTTCCATTATCCAAGATCATTTTCCGGCGACAGAGGCTGTTGCCAACAAAAAAATCAGAAGATATCCATGCCCAAGCTCAAGGTTGGGATGACGAATTGGTTATTAGATGTCTCAAGATTACAAATGATTCGAACACAACATAGAGTCTCTTAAACATGTGATACCAAATCAAAAAGAAATCTGTATCACAAACTAGCTAAGCCCATAACTAGCCTCATCTTTGCGTGCAGAATCTAGGGTTCGGGTGAGGTAGACCAGTATTGATATTCTCTGTGAAACCTGGCCTTTTGTCTTCGTATTTTACTTAAAACCTAATCGGGTCAAAAAATTTCTCTTCCATTGAAGTCGTTTCAAGTCAGATTCGAGTGAAACTGTAGCAAAATCCCTTGCTCAACAAAAGAGATGGCGAATGGAGTCAAAGAAGTACTAAGAAACCACTGCATCTTAAACCAAAGAAATCCACTCTTTACCTTCGAAATATTCCCCTGAACCTGTCCGTTCCCCATATACACTTACCTACCCTACACCCCTTCCATCCGTTGAGCTTCCTTCACATAGAATCATCAAAGTACAGTACCCAAGTGACTTAATTTATAGCCCCCATGACACCCCTTCACAGAATCAACAACCAAGCTAGTTTGTTGAGTTCAGCTTCTCTATTCTTGCCCTCCAAAAATGGCTGACATTAAGGCCTATATTTCTTACGCCAAACGGCTGCCAATAGCTGACGGAACCCATTTTTCAGCCCAAAAACCTGACCCAGAAAGGCGTGTAGCTTCATTAGACATCTTCAGAGGCCTCACTGTTGCTGTATGTATCTATGTCTCTCTCAAAAGATATATACTGTCTCTGTTTTGAAGTTTGATGAAATCAGCTGTTGTTCTATATGAAGCACCCAGTTTTTGTGCTTCACTTCATCGTTTGGGTTTTTGGGGAGTGGGGTTTTCTTTAAAATCGAGGGTTGGATTTTATATTTATAATCTATGACTTGCGAAATAGTACGATTGGGTCCATAGCTCAGTGGTAGAGCATTTGACTGCAGATCAAGAGGTCACCGGTTCGATCCCGGTTGGGCCCTTTTACAGTTTAGTTTTTTATAAAAAGCAATTGCCCTACTAAGTTCTCTCACTTCCCACTTTAGTCCTTAAACCTTTTGTCTCATCAATTCCCCCCTTAATTTTTTTGTACTTTGTCGAGGCATCCTTCTAAAATTTTTTTATGAAACCTTAATCATTTATTATTATGATACTAAATTTGTGTCTTTTGATGGGATCATTGTAGTTAATGATTTTGGTTGATGATGCTGGAGGAGAATGGCCTAAGATGGGACATGCAGCATGGCATGGTAGCAACCTTGCAGACTTTGTCATGCCATTCTTTCTGTTCATAGTAGGAATGGCCATTCCTCTTACTTTTAAGGTTGGTCTACCATTTTTACAAATCCAGTAACTGATAAGGAAAAAGGATACATGCATTTTCAGGTTTTTGCTCATAAGTGTTATTTGATTAACGTAGGGAATTACAAGCCGGGATCATGCTATCAAGAAGACGATTGTCAGAACTTTGAAACTACTCTTATGGGGTATCATGTTACAAGGTTTGTTCTGCTAGGCACATATCCTGCCTGCAAGCTGTGTTTCATGCTTAAATGTTTATGATGCTCGCCAGCAACTTGCCATGGTGATTCTATCGCTTGACGGTACTTTGATTATCATCATGCAGGGGGCTTCTCCCATGCTCCTGACAAGCTAAGTTATGGAGTTGATATGAAGAAGATAAGATGGTGTGGGATTCTTCAGGTAGTGTTCGTTTTGGTGCTTATAATTTAGTTTGCAGGAAATATTCTTATACAAGAACTTTGATTTTTCTTTTTCAGAGAATTGCTTTTGCTTACTTAGTTATGGCACTGATGGAAATCTTTACAAAAAAAGACCACACCAAGGATCTACCACCTGGCCGGCTCTCCATTTTCAGGCTATATGGCTCGCAATGGTAAGTTTATGTTTCTGTGACTAATGAGTAATTTTCATTAAGTTTCTTGACCAAATCTCCAATGACTACTCTGTGCTAAAATTTGCAGGCTGGTGGGAGCATGCATTCTGGTTGTTTACTTGGCTGTAATCTACGGGATGTACGTGCCGCACTGGCAGTTCACTGTCAATGATGAAGAGAGTGCTGATTATGGGAAGGTTTTCACTGTAAGAATCTCCTCTTCCACTTCTGCAACATTCCCTCAATTTGACTTCATATACAATCCTGGGCCAAGAATTAAGGAAATCAAACTGTGAACTCATTGCCTTTGCTCTTATACAAACTGGAATCCCATTATTATCTCTTTTTTTCTTCTATGAGAGACCACAGTTTCCTTCATTTTAAGGGATGCTACTTACAGATAAGACCTGTTGATTCCAGGTAGAGTGTGCGGTCAGAGGAAAACTGGATCCTGCTTGTAATGCAATTGGTTATATTGACAGAAAAATCTTAGGAATTAATCATTTGTATCAACATCCTGCTTGGAAGAGATCTGAGGTGCATGGCGATTTTTTTTTTCTAATGCTCATCATTTATTATTGTGAAATCACGGTAAGAATTTTGCCAAACTGCTGCAGGCCTGCACAGAGGCTTCCCTGTATGAGGCGCCTTTTCAAACTAGTGCTCCAACATGGTGCAAAGCTCCTTTCGAACCTGACGGAATCCTAAGGTTTGTTGTACACAACCTTCATCAGTCAGAGTAATCTTATACTCGAATTTTATGCAAACCAGTACTGAGCAGCCTTGCCTTTTTCTTACTGGGGAAACCACATGATGGGAAATTGTTGAGCTCACTTATAATGCCTGCGATATGGCAATGTGCTTATCCACTGTGTGGGATTTTGAGCAATTTTTCCAAGTCATTCACTCACTCAATCTTGCTGTATGTATGTGTTATCTTTCAACTTTTCCGACAACTATTCAAACGCTGACAATTAAAGAGTTCACCAGAAACTTTTATCTGCTTGAGGAAGGGAATGTTTGAGAGATACAGGCTCTTCCACAAAACCACATGATTGCGGTGTTCTTCCCCTTTAATTTTTTCTTTATTTTTCATGATTGTACATAATGTCTAGCACACATTAAATTATCTATTCATAGGGAAATTTCACATGTGAATCCCATCTCTCATAAAAGAAGTTCAGATTGAATGCACACCACCTTCTATGCTGTCCACGCATCTTGAGAAAATGTCTAACTGGGTATGTGGATCTCTTACTTGCAGCTCAATATCTTCAGTCCTTTCTACCATCACTGGAGTTCATTTAGGACACGTTCATGTACATTTGAAGGTTAGATTAATGGTTTTCAGCATGTAATGCTTGCTTAAATCTAGATCTTGCTTAACTGTTTTGATTGATCTCTAACCTCCAGGGTGATACAGCTAGACTGAAGCATTGGACTGTGATGGGACTTGTTCTTCTCATTTTAGGGCTTGTTTTGCATTTCACACATGGTGAGAAATATGCCAAAGTTTGTCGGTATTTATGCATCATATTTTCATCAAGGAGAATGCTATATATACGTATTTATTTCATTTGCAGCAATGCCCTTAAACAAACAACTGTACACTTTTAGCTATGTTTGTGTAACATCCGGGATAGCAGCATTGGTGTTTTCAGCCATCTATATCCTGGTATGTTGTTGTTACAACTGAACCATTTTGGGTTTTAAATTTCAAGAACCCTAGTTTGGAACAGTCAATAAGTTATTTCTGATACGACGAAACAAGTTCCTTCCATTCCAGGTTGATATGTGGGGTCGGAAGTCCATGTTTCTGCCGTTTCAATGGATCGGCATGAATTCAATGCTTGTTTATGTCATGGCTGCTGAAGGCATATTTGCTGGTTTCATCAATGGCTGGTACTACAACGACCCTCATAATACACTGGTGAGTTTCTCATCAAACCTTAGAAAGAGGGGTTGAATGGCAAAAAAGATAGCCACAATTTCTCCCTGCTCTTGTGGGATTCATTAGCAAATGCCCCTTGATGGAGGACTCATTCAGCCATGAGAAGTTACTTTAATTCTCCATTCCATTGATATCCCTATAATTTTTATTGCAGATATACTGGATTCAAAAGCATATGTTCATTGGAGTTTGGAATTCTCAAAGTGTTGGTATTCTACTCTACGTTATCTTTGCGGAGATCCCCTTCTGGGGTATTGTTGCAGGCATTTTCCATCGCCTGGAAATTTACTGGAAGCTTTAACTATTTATCTCGTGTATATTTCGTGATAGCAACGTAAAGCTATGTGCATTGTCTAAGATTAACCTAAATAACCAACCTCGATCAGCTTACTAAACTGAGAAGGAAGAACTACTATGTTCGTTGCACAATTGTCTACATGATTTATAGAACAAGATAGGCCAGATATTGGCCTCTAGCATGTACTCAAATGCTTGTAAAATTGTCGAAATGCCTGCTGCTAAGTCATCAAGCATTGTTGAAGCTTCCAACTATCAAGGTCAAAGGCAAGAGTTCCTATATTCCATGCCATCCAAGCTTATCGTGCTATTCTATGTTATATTGTCGTGAATTTTTTAAGGCTTAAAGAGAGAGCAACTGAACTACTGAAGCCTATAGCCCAAACTTCGGATTGCATTGCCGATTTAGTACTCACTGGACTTTCAACAAGTAAATACCGATCAATTGCCAATTTCATTCCGAAAACTATCGCCGAGTAATTTCCGACTAGTCCCCTATTAATCGCCTAGATTAATTAATTTCTTGTCACCGATCAATTTACCCTTTTAGGGACTTCATCGCAGATTATTTCGCAATTAATCACCAATAATTTCTCTGATCGCCTGATTGTTTCGATTTAAATCAACGGCCTTGTTGCCAATTAATTCATGATTAAAATACTGAGCAATTACCGATTTCTTTCTGAAAAGATAGCCATGTAATTTATCAATTAATCGCTTGGATTAATAAATTCATGCTCGCCCTCTAGTTTTTCTTAATTAATCGCCGAGCTTTGCCTATTTAATCGTGATGGATTTCAAATTTTTTTCCGATTATTATCCAAATAATCGTCGATTATTCCACTGCCTATCTGCACCGGCACAGCCTATTTATTTATGATGTATTTGGCTTTCAATTTAATGTTCTTTAGCCACTTCACTTACGCTTTCTTTTTTTCTCTTACTTCACTTACACTTTCTTTTTTTCTCCTTAACTTTTCTCACCGATTCTGAGTTTCTTCTGTCTTACTGGATTTTTTATTATTTTAAATTAATGTTTGTTTTTATATTTTAAAAATATTTTTTAAAAAATATAAATTTTTTATTTTCACTTTATTTTTTTTGTGTTTTAGATCATTTTGATGTGTTTATATTAAAAAAATTTTAAAAATAAAAAAAATTATTTTAATATATTTTTAAATAAAAAATATTTTAAAAAATAATCGTAATCATACTTCCAAACACAATTTAATATTTTACAATTGCATGCTCTATGTGAAAAAAAAGAGGACAAAAAACTCAAATTATCAATTAAAAAAAAGAGGACAAATTAATTTTATTTTCATTATGTATTGAATACATTACCTCAATATCTCTCGTATGTTAACCACAATAAAGAATATATATATATATATATATATTAACATTGTTTATCCATTTATCTCACTAGCTTCGCTTTCACTGCGAATTAAACATGTGACCTCAACATCTCTCGTGTGTTAATCACTGAGCTACGACATGAAGTTGGTAACAAAATATTAAAGCAATAATGTTTTTTAGTTTACTATTTATATAAATTGTTAAATTCACTTTCTATGTTTTTTAAGTTATTAATATAATATAATATCTCAAAAGTTTTCTTTGGTTGAGATTGTTGTAGATGCCTTTTGGTTGGCTTAATTATAATTTTTAAATGTGAATCTAAAATAATTTGTATATTTTTCTTATAAAATTACTTTGATTAACTTTATTTGATAAATGCAATAATTTTACTTTTAATAGTATAAGTGCTATACTTATGAAGGTTGATCATGAAAAAAAATATGGACCTTCAATGAACATACTTATAGAATAAAAACGAGTATAAAAAATAAAAATTTGTCTATGATACAAATAAAATTATATATATATATATATATATATATATATATATATAAAAGAACCGAACGCTAAAAAGATTTATCTCTCCATACGCCCAATAAACTAAGCCCAAAAAAGAAAGAAAGAAAGAAAAGCAGCAACCTCAAGCCCATAGCTACTTGTCTTCGGCGACAAGTAGAAGTAAAAACTAAATACTCTCCCCATCACCCGGCCTTACCATCTCAGTGGTCTCCTGATTTTGATTCTTTTTAGCTTGAGTCGTTAAATCTCAAGCACCATGGCAACCCCAATGGCGGAGGATTCGAGCTTCGAAGATGACCAGCTTGCCTCCATGACTACTGAAGATATCATAAGAGGATCTCGTCTTGTCGATAACGAGATTCGCATTCTCAAGGTCTGATATTTCTCTCTCTGTGAAGATAATGACAATAACAATAATAATGTTTGATTTGATTGTTTTCTTCTTTGGTTTTAGGATTGTTGTCTGTTTAGGGTTCTGGTTTTAATTTTGTTAGTAAGAAAAGGATTGGTTTTGTTGATGTTGGTGTATTTTGATTGTGATTGTACTAAAAATAAGTGAAAACCCAGAATTGTTTTGTGTGTGATGAGCTGCTATTTGTGGAAATTTGTGGGGTTTTGGTAGCTTCTGATTTGTTCTGAACTGGGTTTAATTATGGTTCTGTGTTTGTTTGTGATTTTAATTTAAGGCTTTGTGCTGGGATTGATTGGCTTATTATTTATGGAAGTAATAGTGTTGTTAGTGATTTTTTGTGTGTGTGTAAAGCGTGGGAAATTAATGGGTTTTTGTTTGAATTGGGTGTTTTAGAATGTAATGATTTGTTCGAGTTATGACGTTTAGAATTTTTTTTGGTGGGCGGTGTTTTCACGGGTGTGTGATTGTGGGGATTGTAGGAAGAGGTGCAGAGAACAAATCTGGAGCTGGATTCGTATAAGGAGAAGATAAAGGAGAATCAAGAGAAGATAAAACTCAACAAGCAGCTGCCGTACCTAGTTGGCAACATTGTCGAGGTAAATGTTTGCTGATTTTTTATTTTAATGCCTAGATGTTAGATAATGACTGAGTGTAAAGCATGTTTGAAGACTGTCACTTGGGTTGAATTATGCTTGTGTGGACACAACCCGAGTAGCTCTTTTGGTGTCTTGCCTCTGTAATACAAAATTTCTATTTGAATTAGCCCCTTTTTTTCTGCAAATCAAATGGTCAAAAGACCTGAACTTTGCTGTGAATATTGCTCAGATGTCGGTGCATTCTTCTATTTTACTCTCGTGGGAAAAATGAAATGAGAAAGCTCTTTACTTGCTATTCTAACTTTTTCATTCATTTATCTCGTGCCCAGAAAGGGATCTTTTTCTCCAACTTTCAGTGGTTTAATTGAATGTTAATTAAGCTGGCTGTTTTTAAATGAAGTTCTTTCAATGTTGACGCAAACTCCATGTTTTGGTGGTCTGTGCATTTGTAGATTTTGGAAATGAACCCAGAAGATGAGGCTGAAGAAGATGGAGCAAACATTGACCTTGACTCTCAAAGGAAGGGTAAATGCGTGGTGCTGAAAACATCAACTCGTCAGGTGAGTCATCTTACTCTACTAGTAGAGTATAAACAAGAGAGCAATGGTGGAAGTGTGATGTTATTAAATTAAAATTTGATGCAGCTTGGTCTTTTATTTTCCTTACAATCAGTTGAGATTATATCTTTTTAAAGCAGAGCAGTTCATATATCTTCTTAGCCTTGATGTTCTTACTTTCAATCTGGAAATCTGTTTGATTTTATCATTTGTGATGTTATTAAATTAAATTTGACGGAGCTTGGTCTTTTATTTTCCTTACAATCAGTTGAGATTAAATCTTTTTAGAGCAGAGCAGTTCATATATCTTCATAGCCTTGATGTTCTTACTTTCAATCTGGAAATCCGTTTGATTTTATCATTTTTTGAGTTAGCAGAAGTTTAGATGTTGTAGATGATGTATAATGATTCATCAGCTTGACCACACTTATCAAGACCTATAAATTTATTACCTCAACTGCAGACTATTTTTCTTCCTGTGGTTGGGCTTGTTGATCCTGACAAGTTGAAGCCTGGTGACTTGGTTGGAGTCAACAAAGATAGCTACTTGATCTTGGATACTCTACCATCAGAGTATGATTCACGAGTGAAGGCCATGGAGGTTGATGAAAAACCAACAGAAGACTACAATGATATTGGAGGCTTGGAGAAGCAGGTGATTTTGACTCTAAAACATGATTTATACAACCAATTCTTCTACCATATCAGTTAGATGATAATACCTGCTCTGATTTTGTTACTTTTGCAACAGATCCAAGAATTAGTTGAGGCTATTGTACTGCCTATGACTCACAAAGAGCGATTTCAGAAGTTGGGTATTCGTCCTCCCAAAGGTATCCTCTTATATGGACCTCCTGGAACTGGGAAAACATTGATGGCCCGTGCTTGTGCTGCACAAACAAATGCCACTTTCCTAAAGTTGGCAGGCCCACAACTTGTTCAGGTATAGCAACTTTTTTCTAAAGTACATTCTTCTCTCGTTAAATTTTGTTTTCACCTTTTGTTTCCAAATTTGAGAAGAAAGATTAATTACATGATGCAATGCCTCTAAACTTGTTTTAAGATTTTAATGAAATAGTCTCTTATAGGATTAATTGAACTTTTATCATTTTCAGATGTTCATTGGAGATGGTGCCAAACTTGTCCGTGATGCCTTCCAGCTTGCAAAAGAGAAATCTCCCTGCATCATTTTTATAGATGAGATTGATGCTATCGGCACAAAGCGGTTTGACAGGTATATCCCATTTTTACATCTTAGGGTATATCCCATTATTACAACTTAGGCAATCAACTTTTTTTCACACTAGCTTTCAAAGTCAGAGTGCTGCTCCTGCTGCTTGGTTTTATCATTGATGATTTTAAATATCCCATTACCATGTGCAGTGAGGTTAGTGGAGACAGGGAAGTGCAGAGGACCATGTTAGAATTGCTCAATCAGCTTGATGGCTTTAGCAGCGACGATAGCATTAAGGTTTGTTAGTACTTTTTTTTTCCCTTCAAAAAATGCACTCTTTGATATTTCTTGTTGGGGTGAATATCTTGGCTTCTGTGAACTATGAAGTCTTGCATCATTGCTCAGGCATCTCCTGTGTTTAAATATAATTACTCTTAAATATAATTACTCCCACTAAATTTCATCTGACATGTTTGTGGAATAATAATTCACTAGTTCATGTTATAATTTTCAGGTGATTGCTGCAACAAATCGTGCTGATATCCTGGACCCAGCCCTCATGCGATCAGGTCGATTGGATCGCAAAATCGAATTTCCACATCCAACTGAAGAAGCAAGAGCTCGAATCTTGCAGGTTTGTTGTGACAGAATTGTTTGGATGTCCCTTTTCACTTGTATTTCACGTGAAAACAATAGTCTTGATTGTATTTTTTTTTCCTCTGATGTTGTAGATCCACTCAAGGAAGATGAACGTCCATCCTGATGTGAACTTTGAAGAGCTTGCTCGTTCCACGGATGATTTCAATGGGGCACAGCTAAAGGCAGTTTGTGTTGAAGCTGGGATGCTAGCACTTCGCCGGGATGCAACTGAGGTACTCTCTCACGCATATCCTGTTTCATTTTCTAATCTGAGAACAATTATTTTGGCGAGTGAAAGCCTGACTTGTCAACATAATAATAAAAAACTGAACTCTTCAGCATCTTTCTTGTCAAACGATAGTATTGGCTACAGTTTGAATCTGGTTTCTCAATAGTCAAAAAACAAGAGGACATGATGCAGGACCCCTTTGGGGGCTGTTCTGAGCTGTGAATAGTTCTTGAACAGTGTTTTGGGGGATTTTAGGCTGAATCTTTGATAGGTAATTGTTGTAGGGTTGATTAGGTATATGCATGAACAAATATGGAAAATTACATAAATACCCTTGTCTACAAAAAGAATTTAATTTTGCTTCACTTGTTTTCTGCATTTGCTTTGCTGGTTGCAAGCTACTAAGTGCTTACTAAATTCTTGTATTGGTTGGATTTGGAAACAGGTGAACCATGAGGATTTTAATGAAGGTATCATCCAAGTGCAAGCGAAGAAAAAAGCCAGCCTTAACTACTACGCATAAACTAGCTATAAAGCCACGTCGTGTAACCCTTTTCCCTTCTATTTTTTTTTGTAATTTCAGAAGATGAATTTTTTCTGTTATTTTTTTTTGCCCTGTGGTGTGTTGTAGTGAAGAGTAAGAGCATGATCAATTTTGATTATGTTCATTAAATGCACTTCCGTTATGAGAAAATTGACATATTAATATCTATATCAGGATCTAGATGATTAATGACGTGATTGAAACATCTTATTCCAATATATATATATATATATATCATCTAATCATTTTTAAGTCTTTGGGGTCAAAAATCGTTTAAAAAAATAAAAAAAAATCAGTGAATTAAGTTATCTTGTATTGCTCATCATTCAGATAGCTTGATTTTAAACTTTCAATTTTTTTTTTCTTTAATTGTTCTTTAAAAAATAAAAAAGGGAGGAAAATTACTTTAAACACGATTTCACTTTCTCTTCAGTAAAAGAGTAATTTCTGAAATCATGGATGGAAAATTTGATAGGGTGCCCCTACCTTCTTGCCCGACGTGAGCTAGGGGACAAGTATGGTGGTGTTGACCTAGTTGGAAAGTATAGGATGCCACCAAGCTTGTGAAAGAAATTGCTGGACAAGTCGAGGCAGACGGGATTTTTGATGTTGTGTTTCTGGCTGTTGTATCTCAGACTCCTAACCTGAGAAAGATTCAATGGGGAAATAGCAGATGGGATAGGTTTCAAATTAGATGCACAGACTGGCAGTGGGAGACCAGATTTCCTAGTAATTTTGGAAGACTTTCGGGAGTGACTTTAACTAGATGATATGACATCAAGATATCGAGATGCATTATCCCGAGGAATGGGTACACAAAAAAATCTTGCTTCAAAATTTGTTTGAGAAGATTGCAGGTGATGTTATCAGATATCCTGATCTGCAGTTTGTTGCTGTAGAAGTAGCCAGAAGATGTGTACTGGTTTGCCCATTTTGCTCGGTACCATAGCGAGGGCATTAAAAGATGGGGATTCGTCAGAGTGGAAGAATGCTTTGGAAAAGTTGAAGAGGTTTGACAAGGATGAAATGGATGGCCAAGTTCATTCAGCTCTAGAGTTGAGCTACAACTCTTTGAAAGGATATGGAAGCAGTATTCTTACATTGTTCCGCTGCTGAGTGAAATTGGGCATTTACTCGCCCGCAACTTCTGGACTTGAGAGACAATCCACGGCTTGAAATGATTCCCCAGATGTGCTGCCATGCTCGAGGCAGCTAGAGGACTCGTACATGAAAAGCAGCTTTCTGCCGTGGGAAGTTGAACGACTAGATTGTCAAAGAAACAATGCTAGCCTTGCCGGGCCGAAACATCTGCCAAATTCAAGTACTTTATACATACGTGTTACAGATTCCAAGATTCTTCCCAGAGACTTCTTCTCTGAAAAATTGGAAAGACTTGGATTTTATTTTTGGAGTGCCCATTTAGCAACACGGTGCGCTGCAAAAACACCAAAAATGATGTTTTTGATATTTTTATTGTGGTGCACCACCGTTACCGAACAGTACTTCGAGAACATTGAAACTGAAGCTCAGTACAAGCATCCAACCGGAGGAAGGCGTGCAACTGTTGCTGAAGATCTACATTTACATGGACTAAAGGGCTGTTTGTTGCCTATGAATTAGATGGGCAAGGTTTTACATATTTTGAGATCTTACATTTTAATCCTAAAATTTTGAAAAAAATTAATTATAACCTATGATTTTACATGTTTTGCACCCAAAAATCATTTATTTCTTAATTCCCTCCCTAATCTTAAATTTCTCGGAACCTGGACATTTCTCACAAAAAAGAAAGGTAGAATAATCTTAATTCTAGCATGGTATATGGTATGCAGTTTCAGGTGCTCTGCATTATATAAAAGGCAAAAGTTGCCTTTCTTTTCTTTATTATATAACCAAGGAAATATAATTGCCATAACCAATGCGGAATTTGGCTCTAAAAAGATTCTAAATCACTAGTCATTAAATGTCAATATTTTATATCAAATTAATATAATTTTATTTATTTTTTAAATAATTTTTTTTTTGGTATTGATTTAATGGAATTTAAATGGGAGAACCAAGTCGTAAGTCAACCTGCCCAGTCAATGTTTTTTTTAGTTCAAATTAAAATCATGATAGCAACCAGTCTTTATCTCAACCATATGTGGCAAGCAAGCACACCCTGGCACAACCATGCAAGAAACCACCAAAAACTTCGCGTTTCTACACAAATTTACCTTTCATCTTTCGACTATTAACTGGATTGGATATGAATCCAATTATAAGGTGTTTTTCGTCATGTTTCTAGAAAGATTAGCAGAAAACCACCATAAACTGTAAGATGCAGCTGGCTAATGTTCTGTATTCTCCGCATTCCTTGTAAGAAGCCTCACATTTTTCCCCTGAAAGACAGAAATATCGGGACTTTGTGGGCAGAAAAATAGTATAAATACGCAGCTACTTCCATTGATTTTTCATTAACAAATTAAGGACACGTAGTAAATCTCTTGAGTTAATAATGGCTACCAGCAACGTAGTTTGCGCTTTAGTTCTTTCTTCTTTTTTC